>NW_024731054.1:5492274-5584630 GCF_018991925.1 Homarus americanus | reverse complement strand
AGAAGTTACGTATTGCTGTATAACTGGTTTAGCTGCACGTAGAACTGGTCATAAGCTAACTAGTTTAGCCTGTGTGACACAGACGGTAAGGAAAAATAATGTGTTTACATTTTGATTAAATACCAGTGAAAACAGATTACTGTATATGGTCATTGTTTGTTAAAATAGGTTGTGTTGATGGGTGCTTATTTTACTTTAGGTGGAATTTTTAGTGTATTGGCTGCTGAATAGTGTAAATCACAGGTGTTGCTGATGAGGGGTGAGGTGGTGGCTGTAGGGGAGGAGGTGAGGGAGACATACTGGTAGGGGGAGGGTGGTGGCAGGGGGGAGGGTTGATGGGAGAGGGAGGTGGGAGGAGAGGAGGTGTACCTGACGTAGGAGGGAAGCTTATTGCAGAGCAGGATACATTCGCCATATCATTGATTATCACATATCATCACGTCATTGACCAGACACAGAAGTCTATGCATTAGGCCAACACTTCCTGGACCCACCCCCACCCCCCACAAACACACCTCCCTGACCCACCCCCACACAAAACACACCTTCCCTGACCCACCCCACAAACACACCCTGTCCCACCCCAAACACACCTTCCTGACCCAACCCCACAAACACACCTCCCACCCACTCCTACAAACACACCTTCCTGACTCCACCTCACAAAACACACCTCCGTGACCAAACACACCTTCCTGACCCATCTCTACAAACACACACCTCCTGACCCCCCTACAAACACATCCTTAGCCACCCCTGAATTTCTGGACCTCCCCTGGACCCCTAACCCCTCCTGACCCTTTTAACTCCTCCTAACCTCTGACCCTGGACGACGAGTTATGTGAAGACAAACAAGTCTGCGATAAACACTCTGTCATGACTTCAATCTCTGTCTATCCTGTTGTAAAATTGGTCTCGGAGACTCGACGTAAATATAGTGAATGGTGAGAATACGTTCATGAGACGTTCCTAATGTCTACAGACACACAGACGACCAGAACGTAGCGTGAGGTTACGTCTATTATGCTAATAGAGACACAGATATAAAATATTGAACGTAACCAGTGAGGATACGTTCATATGACGTCTTGCTCTTAAAGTTTTGGAAAAAGTACAAAAAAGAAAGAGAAGTTGAAAACAAACCATCAACTTATGGGGGGCGACAGCTGGTGACCAGCTGCAACACACAAGATCAAAGTTCATAAACGATAGATTCTTAGTAACTCAAGGTCCTCAAGGAAGATGAGCGTCCCAGTAGACATTCAACGAGGAAAAACGTGTGATTTATGACCACTGAGTTGCCAAGACATACCTGTAATGTACATGTCTTATTATTGGTGTGTCTTAAGAACTAGTGTATGTCTGAGAGGGAGGAAAATGTCTCTTATATACAGACTGACAGGAAAGGGTGGTAGGTGGTAGGTCCTGACGGCTGGCTTGGCCTGGGTGGGGAGGACTTGCACTGTGTTGTATAAATGAATGACTTACAGACAGTTTTTAGTGTGTGTGTGTGTGTGTGTGTGTGTGTGTGTGTGTGTGTGTGTGTGTGTGTGTGTGTGTGTGTGTGTGTGTGTGTGTGCAACCTGCGCCAGACAGTTGCTCAATTCTGTGCACACTGACACACACACACACACACATAAGGAGACAGGCTAGAACCCCTACACACACACACACAAGGCGCACCAGTTGATAAGACGGTCAATTGATGTCTCTTGCTCGACAACCCGTCTCTGCATATTCATCACAGAGACCATCCCTTGTCAGAGTGTTCGTGATTCGACTTTACCGACACGACACTGGTCAATATGTGCTCCAGCATCGCACTTTCTACATACATCTAGGTCAGAGAGTCCATAAGCTGGGGACTCCTGCTAGTATGGCCTCAACACATGAATATTCTGATGAGCTGAGTAAAGTTCTTGACAAAGGAGGTGGTGACGTTGGGCTATAGTATAAGAGTAGAAGGAGGAGGAGGAGGAAGGGAGTAGTAGGAGGAGTGGATGGGATGAGGTTGGTCTGCTTACCCTGGCGAGATGTTGTGGCGACTTAGCTGCTGCATGCGCTAATGCCTTCAGGAGCGTCGTCACCCGGAGTACTATCTCCTCCCTCCCTCCTCTCCCTGCACCCTCCTCCCTCTCCTTACCCTCCCACCCTCCCTCCTTCCTCACCCCCTTCCACCTCCCCTGCACCTCTCCACTCTAAGCTCAGCTAATAACAATGACCCATCTTACTTTTATAAATTTCTGTCCATTTTTAGTCATTTGGGAAAATTGTCAACTTTGTGTGTGTATTTCTCAGGTATTCGTCAGTCTTTTGTTAATTACTCAATTTACTGTTTTTTTCTGAAGGTCATTTGACCTGAAGAGTTAAATTGGTGCTGCAGTGCGATATAATATGAATAGCAATAAAATGAGTATTAAATTAGTACACAGTGGATATTTTTTTAGTATGTATAAATTTAAACCAATGAGCACAGTTTACAGCCCATAATGCAGAGCAGTTCAGTAGCTTTTAGTTAGCAAGCACAATAATTATTTTTGTGAGTATTGTGGTTAAAACCATGCTATTTTAAGTATTAGCAGGCTTGGTTAAACTGGCAAGTAGAAGCTAATATTTCGGCAGTAAGTGTGGATTTAGTCTTATGGGCACAAGAAGCAGGCAATAGTGGCAAGAATAAAGCTTTTAAACTATTGCAGCACAGTGTAGTGTATTAGCCATAAACACTGCTTTAAATTGGCAATAATGTCGTAATGTACCAGTAAATGATAGTTTAGGGAGTGAGGTGGCCGAGCTGATACAACGTTCGCATCATATCCTAAAGGTCGGTGGTTCGATCCCAGGGTATTGCCACTACACAGCTGTTTATGGGTTACTTAACTTCACAAGATGAGAGGATGAGTGTGTAGGGTGTAGGTGTGTAGGGTAGTGTGTGTAGGTAGAGGTAGTAGTGTGTGTAGTGTAGTGTGTGTGTGTGTGGTGGTGTAGTAGGTGAGGTGGTGTGTGGTGGTGTGGTGTGTGTGTAGGTGGGTAGTGTAGTGTAGTGTGTAGTGGGTAGTGTAGGGTGTAGTGGCAGAGTGTAGCTGCCTGTGTACCGAAGATTTGGTAGACAGGCGTGCCTAGGGAGCCTCTTACATTGGTTACTTAAGACAGAGACACACTGTAGTAGGGAATAGAAATTGTTTTAACTCCGTCCACCTGGCTGTCTAATCCTGCTACAGTGAATTAGTTCCATTGATTAGGATGTTTTAACCCCTAGAATGTTATGATAGCTTTATACGATGACGGTCTTTTGAGTACAGGGACTTAATCTCTTGAGGACGGTGATTTAATTTGAGGACGGTGATTAACCTCTTGTTGACGGTAATTTAAATCATTGTCCTCATGGGGTTAAGTCATCGTCAATATGAGCAATTGGGAAACACAGCGTGATATTTTTCTTTCCTGCAACCTCCATCCCCACTCCTCCCGTCGATCCTCTGCCCCACCCTCCTGTCGCTCCCACCTCCTCCTGTCGCCCCCACCTCCTCCCGTCACCCCCTCACCCCACCTCCTACTGTCGTCCCCACTCCTCCCGTCGCCCACCTCCTCCCGCCTCCTCCTCCCGCACCCCACCCCACCTCCTCCTGTCACCCCCACCCCACCCACTGCTGCCGCCCCACCTCCTGTCACCCCCTAATTCTACCTCCTGCCGCCTCAAGTTGTCAGAGTTCCTAAGCTGGGTGAATTATCGATCTTTTATATTTGTTATTTTACCGAGTTGTTTAAAATGTCTATATATATCACGAGTTATTTAGATGTCGCAGTATATAAAGATTTTTTTGGGAGGTAGGTGTGTGTGTGTGTGTGTGTGTGTGTGTGTGTGTGTGTGTGTGTGATGATAATAATAATAATAATAATAATTATTTATTGAAGGTTTGCAGCTGAAGGCTGAAAATATACAGTTACATATTTGGGGAATTATGAATTATAAATAATATACAAGTAACATAAGTGACACAAATAAGACATATAATAACTAGATGGAGCTCAAACTACAGGGACATTTCAACATAGTGATAGTGTAAGGAGCAGTGTTTACTGGGAGTGAATACACTGATTTATTATGTTATTGATAATTTTACAATGGTTGGGACTGGGCTGTTCTTATAGCGATCAGGCCCATCACGTATGGTCTGTGTGTGTGTGTGTGTGTGTGTGTGTGTGTGTGTGTGTGTGTGTGTGTGTGTGTGTGTGTGCGTGCGTCTAATCTCATCCCATTAAACCTTACGAGAAAACAACACCAATTATTACTTGGAGTTAAAGACTTTAATGATCCTACCATAATTAAGAGACGTTCCAATAACACTGTACCATAATAACCTGACGATCATTAGTGAATATTAACACAGTGAAATTAACAGCATAACAACACAACTAATTAACCAGCCTTTCCTTTTCTGACTCTCAACCAATCATGGTAATTGAATATATTGTTGCGATTAAATTTACCTGGTGAATGGACCAATAGGAAAATGTGGATTCCTACCTAGTTATTATTGAGTTATTGTGAAGTGATTTATTTTCGACAGGTGAATAGTTATATGAACAGGGTGATTTTGTTTGTTTATTTGTCTGTTGTAGGTTTATTATTATTCATCTATTCATTTTATTTATCTATCTGTTTCAGAGATCTCTTATCTTTTTTGTCCTTTAAAGATTTTTAAAGATGATAACAGAAGAGGAAATGAGTTTGAAAGGAGGATGGAGGAGAAGGAATGAAAAGGAGGGAGAAAGAGGGACTGAGAGAAAGAGAGGAGAAACTGAGAGAGAAAGATAATCTGAACGAGAGACAGATATAACCATAGACAGACAGACAGACAGACAGGACAGACAGACAGACAGACATAGACAGACAGACATAGACAGACAGTTAGACAGAAAAAAAACAATCTATAATCAATTTAAAATAATAAACATAAAAAATAAACTCTGCTCCAGGTCTAGTCATTTTATCCATCGTTGAATTACCATACAGGGGTGTGCCGTCTGGCTCTGCGATGCCATTGTGCCATTTTATAGGAAGGTGAAGAGAGTGCTTGCTCTCTAGTGTGTGGTTATGGATTTATTACCCTTGATATTACAACTGAGACCGTATATTTTTTTCTTTCTTTTATTAAACGCTTTCTTGCATTTTGAGGGGGGAAGGTAAGGGGGGGTGGGGGTGGAGGCATGTTGTTTGGTTGGATACGTATGTTTGGTTAGACATGTGTATTTGTTTGTGTATATATATATTTACACACCTGTTATGGATCACTTTGCATTTGGACATAGTTTGGGTTATTGCTCTTTTGAACACCTGTAATTGTTTTGAACACCTGTAATTGTTTTGAACACCTGTAATTGATTTCTGCCTTGGATACCTGCGTTTGTTGGAAGTGAGAAAGGAGAGATAGGAAGATGGGAGGAGGAAGATGAAAGTGAGAAGGAGTGAGAAAGGGAGGAATGAGAGGGGAGGTAGGAGAGCAAAGGGATGGAGGGAGGGAAGAAAGATGAAGGTGAGCAAGGAAGGGATAAAGTGAGGGAGAAGGAAATGTCACAGATGGAGGAAAGAGGGAGGTAGAGAGGAGAGGGAGGAGGGAGAGGAGAGGGAAAGGAGAAAGGAAGGACCATACACTACACTGGGCCCAACACGACGGCCTATCTGTCGCTGGGGTATTGTTAGTTCTCCGGTCACTGACAACACCATTGACACCACCACTGACAACACCACCACCACCACTACAGGCTCCCCGTCAGTGTTAAGCCTTCTAATTAACTTCCGCTACCACCACCACCACTACAACCACTCCACCACCACTACAGCCACCACTACCACCACAATCACTACACCCACCACCGCTACCCACTACCACCACCACCACCACTACAACCATTCCACACCACTACAACCACTCCACCACCAAAACCACTTCCACCACCACCACAACCACTTCCACCACCACTACAACCACTTCCACCACCACCACCACTACAACCACTTCCACCACCACCACAACCACTTCCACCACCACTACAACCACTTCCACCACCACACAACCACTTCCACCACCACTACAACCACTTCCACCACCACCACAACCACTTCCACCACCACTACAACCACTTCCACCACCACCACAACCACCACCACCACTACAACCACCACTACCACCACAATCACTACACCCACCACCACCACTGCCACCTCCACTACCACCACCACCACCACTACAACCACTTCCACCACCACCACCACTACAACCACTTCCACCACCACCACAACCACTTCACCACTTACCACAACCACTTCCACCACCACCACAACCACTTCCACCACCACTACAACTACTTCCACCACCACTACAACCACTCCACCACCACTACAACCACCACCACCACCACCACCAACCACCACCACACCACCACTACTACCACCATCACTACAACCACCACCACACCCACTCCATCACCACCACCACAACCACCTCCCCACACCACAAACCACTTCCACCACCACCACAACCACTTCCACCAACAACCATCACCACCACCACAACCACTTCCACCACCACTACAACCACTTCCACCACCACCACAACCACACCACCACCTACTACAACCACCACCACCACTACAATCACTAATCCACCACCACCACACCATACCACCACCACCACCACCACAACCATCACCACCACCACTGCAACCACTTCCACCACCACCACAACCACTTCCACCACCACTACAACCACTTCCACCACCACTACAACCACTTCACCACCACTACAACCACTTCCACCACCAAAACTACACTTCCACCACCATCACAACCACCACCACACTACCCCCACCACCACCACTACAACCATCCGACCACCACCACAACCACTTCACCACTACAACCACTTCCACCACCACTACAACCACCACCACCACTACAACCACCACACCACAATCACTACACCCACCACCACCACCGCTACTTCCATCACCACCACCACCACCACTACCACCACTTCCACCACCACCAACCACCACCACCATCACAAACCACCACTACCACCACCATCACCACAAACCACTTTCACCACCACCACCACCACCACAACCACCACCACCGCCACTACCACCACAACCACCACCACTACACCACCACTACCACCACCATCACTACAACCACCACCACTACAACCACCACCACTACAACCACCACTACCACCACCATCACCACAACAACCACCATCACTACAACCACCACTACCACCACCATCACCACAACCACTTCCACACCACTACAACCACCACTACCACCACCATCACCACAACCACTTTCACCACCACTACAACCACCACCACCACTACAACCACCACCACCACCACTACAATCACCACTACCACCATCACCACAACAACCACCACCACTACCACCACCATCACCACAACCACCACCACCACCACTACAACCACCACTACCACCACCATCACCACAACAACCACCACCACCACCACTACAACCACCACCACCGCCACTACCACCACCATCACTACAACCAACCACCACTACAACCACCACCACTGCTACTACCACCACCACACTACAACCACCACTACCACCACCATCACTACAACCACCACCACCACCACTACCACCACCATCACCACAACAACCACCACCACTACAACCACCACTACCACCACCATCACCACAACCACTTTCACCACCACTACAACCACCACCACCACTACAACCACCACCACCACTACAACCACCACCACCACTACAACCACCACTATCACCACCATCACTACAACCACCACCACCACTACAACCACCACTACCACCACCATCACCACAACCACTTTCACCACCACTACAACCACCACAACCACCACCACCACTACAACCACCACTACCACCACCATCATCAGCAACCACCACTACCATCACCATCACTACAACCACCACTACCACCACCATCACCACAACCACCACCACCACTACAACCACCACTACCACCATCATAATATCTTCACTACCACTACTATCACCACCATCATTAACGAATCTAAGACTATTATCACCACAGTTAATAGTTATCGTCATTAGTGTGTGTGTGTGTGTGTGTGTGTGTGTGTGTGTGTGGTGTGTCGCTCCAACAGTCAATGCATCCAGCCAGTGTAATATTTATGGTCCAGTGTTTTTATTGGTCAACGTGACGAGACCTGGAGATAGTGAGATTGTCTGTTGTCTTCTTTCCCCACCCACCCACCCACCCACCACCCACCCACCCACCCACTGCCCACTGCTGCATCACTCACCTCTGCCCGCACCTCTCTCTCAACTTGCTCAGCATTTGTCTCCCCGGCATTTGTCTCCCCGGCATTTGTCTCCCCGGCATTTGTCTTCCCGAGTCTTCGTGTTCTTAGTAAACTTTTAATTTGGATTTTTGGTGAAGAGATTTTTGATGAGAAGTGAAGGTAAGATGCAGGTGTGTTTGTGGGATTAATGCAGGTGTGTTTGTGTACACCTGGTGGGGGTGGGGGGGGGCATTATTCCTACGTGTTCTTTGTGGGGGTGTTAGATGCTGTTAGTTTGTTGTTTGTGGGGAGTTAAATGGTGTTAGATGGTGATAATTTGTTTGTGTATTTTTTATCACGTGTTAAATGGTATTAATTGTGTTAAATCGTGTTAATTTATTAGTTTGTTCCTTGTTGGGTGTTTGATAGACAGACAGACAGACAGGCAGCAAAAAAAAAAGACGTAAACAAACAAACACAGAGAAAATCACAAACAAAATAATATCTTTGCTGGGTGTCGTCATATTTAAGCGCCAAGTTTGTGTTAAGCGCCAGGTTTGTGTTAAGCGCCAAGTCTATGTTAAGCGCCAAGTCTGTGTTAAGCTCCAAGTCTGTGTTAAGCGCCAAGTCTGTGTTAAGCTCCAAGTCTGTGTTAAGCGCCAAGTCTGTGTTAAGCTCCAAGTCTGTGTTAAGCGCCAAGTCTGTGTTAAGCGCCAAGTCTGTGTTAAGCGCCAAGTCTGTGTTAAGCTCCAAGTCTGTGTTAAGCGCCAAGTCTGTGTTAAGCGCCAAGTCTGTGTTCATTTAGAGTAAAAAGTAAAGACAGATCTGATTATGTTCACATGTGTCACTTGAACACGACCTCCTGTTGTCCTGCCTCCACCACCTATTTCATAATGTGTGTGTGTGTGTGTGTGTGTGTGTGTGTGTTATGGATAGCTTAGGACATGCATAGTGTAATGGACATGACCGTGTCTGGGTAAGGGTTTTAAAGTGTGGTATAGAACATGGTGTAATAGGTTCTCGGTTACGTGTCATGATTGAAATACTTGGGACATACACGTTTGAATTACTGTATGTCTCTTTTTGGAACATGTATACTTCAATTCGAGGCTCCATGTAAACAAAGGTTCTTGGTTCCGTGTCCAAATAAGAGTTAGTTTTGGACATGTATACCGGGGTTACAGTACCGTGTCCAATGTGGGAGTTTAGTTTGGGACATATGTATTGAGGTAACGTTTTCCTTGTCCGAGTGGAGTACTTTAGGACACGTATTTGGGTCCTCGTGTGTTTATTGACCCATTTCCTCCATATCATTCTCTCTCTCTCTCTCTCTCTCTCTCTCTCTCTTTCTCTCTCTCTCTCTCTCTCTCTGACACACACACACACGCCTTTAAGCTTTCACTTTCCATCCTCTCCTTCCTTTCCCCTCCCACCCTTCTCCTCCTTGTTTTCTTCTTCCTTATTTCTCCTTCCCCATCCATCGCTCCTCCCTATTCTTCCTTCCTTCCTTCCTTCCTTCCTTCCTTCCCCTTCAATCCTTTCTTCCTCCTTCTTTCCAGCCTTTTTTTCTCTCCTCCTTTCATCCTTTCTCCTCTCTCCCTCTATTGTCCATTCCACCTTTCTCCTCCTCCCCCCTCTTTCCTTCATTACCCCTTCTCCCTTTTCCTCCTTTCTTCATTCTCCCTCTTTCCCCCATTCCTCCTTCTTCCTCCTCCCTCATTCTCCCTCTTCCCTCCCTCACCATCATAATGTCATGCAGATGGCAGCACTCCAGGGACTACCACCAAGCAGGTCCGGTGAAGGTCGATTATTGCCCAACGAAAAGACGCGGCCGAAATTTTGCTGAGGTGAAACTGGTTATTATTATTATTATTATTATTATTATTATTCGCCATGTCCTACGTCCGAAATACCTTAATGGATCACCTTGCATATATACCTGTACATATATCTTGAGTTTTGGGACACGGTTAATTACATTGATTATATGATTAACCATTTTTTTTTTCGCCCCTCTGCTGCCATTAATCACATATATATATATATATATATATATATATATATATATATATATATATATATATATATATATATATATATATAATACATACAGTATATAGGTGTAGGTAGGAATGTTGTGACTGTTGTACCTGATCGATTTCCTCCCTCATACTGATTAACTCTCTCTCTCTCACCATCCTCCCCCTTCTGTTCTAAACTCCTTCACTTCCTCCCTCTCTTCTCATCTCCCTCTCTGTCTCCCCGCGTCATCACTGGAAGAGCCGCTGAATGGTGGATAGTGGGTGAGGGGGGAGGGTGATGGCGGACGTGTTGGATAAAGGCTCAACCTATAGTGGTGCTGGGGAGTCATCACTAGGCCTATGGTTACTGGTTCAGATGGGCCTCTGTGCTAATAGGCCTTCACTGAACCTAACCTAACCCAAGCTGCCGAGGTAGAGAGTAATACAACACCATCATCACAAAGTTTACGACGATCCGCCAAAACCGCGAAACCCCCAAAATACAATACGCGAGGGAAAAATGAGAGGATGAAGACATTTGGCGTCAGTGTCTGCTAATTACGACGCCAAGATGAAGGAGGAGGAGGAAGATTAGAAGAAGGAGGAGGAGGAAGAAGAGGTGAAGGAAGCCATAGTTATACATACAGTATATCCGTATTTCCATCTTATTCATTTTTTTTATCTTTTAAGAAAATCGAAAATTAATTCCCAACACTTTAATAACAAGGTAAAGGAGGTGTTATAGGGAAGCGGCCTTGTGTGTCTGCTGAGGTAGGGCGCCACCCTCACGTCAGCAACCTCTCTGTGTAACCCGGGATTAGTACAGCCTGAGGGAGACTCCTTGATGAAAATGTCTTGTTCCTGGAGTCTATAGTGTGTGTGTACTCTCTCTCTCTCTCTCTCTCTCTCTCTCTCTCTCTCTCTCGTTACTAACAGGCAAATCACCTTACACTCCCCACCATAGCAGGTTAGCCCCGCCCCGGTCGTCCACGTTTAGGTCTTTCCATATTCAAATTGTTGCGTCTCTCACCTGAGTTGTTTTATCTGAGTTCATTTGGTAGTCGCTTGTTGGAGTCTAGTCCCTCAACGTAATGGCCCAGAACTTTAATGGGTCTCTGTGTTATTTAATTGACATTGCCGGAGTTAACAGCGAGATGTAACTTGACTGAATTTCGGCATTAAGGGAATTGAATCAGAATTGAACCAGTATTGAACCGGTACTGTACCAAAATTGAACCAGTAGTTGAACCAGTAGTTGAACCAATACTGAACTAGTATTGAACCAGTACTGAACCAAAATTGAACCAGTAGTTGAACCAATACTGAACCAGTATTGAACCAGTACTGAACCAAAATTGAACCAGTACTGAACCAGAATTGAACCAGTACTGAACCAAAATTGAACCAGTATTGAACCAGAATTGAACCAGTATTGAACCAGTACTGAACCAGAATTGACGCTTGTGTTGTTGTTTCGGTTATCTTTAGGTGGATGGGATTTAGGTATTTATTTCACGTGGACCTGATGGTTAAAATTGATTGGAAAGTAAGAATAAATGGTAATCTATGTGTTGTTTAGGAGCTAAGAGCCACGGACAGAGATAAACAGCTATATATGACAGACAGCCAGTCACAGACAGCTATATACGGCAGACAACTATGCACAGACAGCTATATTCGACAGACAGCCTTACACAAACAGCTATATACAGCAGACAACCATACATAGACAGCCATATATAGATAGCAATACACAGACAGCTATATTCGACAGATAGCTATATACGACAGACAGCTATATACGACAGATAGCTATGTACAGAGAGCCAGCCAGCTCGGGAAGGCATTACCTACCTTGACGAGCTCTTTCACCTTTGATCTCAGTCACATTGACGAAGGGAAGTTGTTGACATACTGAGCTCTGGGATAAGCCTCCCAACGTATATGTAAGACCCTGGTCCCTAGTCCCTGGGCCCTTCATGGGTTAACGTGAGGTCCCTACTTCCTGGTCCTTACATCAAACGTAAACAAACATGAAGCCCTCGAACCTACGTGTAAATGAGCCCCCTTGTCCCTGTGTAGATAAAGCGTATACACTGTAGCTGTCCCTTGTTAATTAGATAGGGATACTTACCCTGGTGGACGCCCGGTATTCCCTCCCTGGCTGGCTGGCTGGACATGGTGAGACCAAGTGACGCATTCTATCGCATTATTCCCCCCCACTAATACACTTACCCACTGGTAGTCCTCTTAGTGCCTCATGCGTCGCTGGTCCGCCACGACTCTGAGGACACACACATTCTCTCGCTCTCTCTCTCTCTCACACTTTCACACTCACACACATTCTCTCGCTCTCTCTCTCTCTCTCTCACACTTTCACACTCACACACATTCTCTCGCTTTCACACTCACTTTCTCACACACACTCACACGCGATCACTAGTACCCGCCAAATCTTGTGACACATTGAATGGTTACAGGACTCCAAGTTGTCCAAGTTTAGTTCTGGGTAAACGTTGAGGGAGTGACCGCCTACAGTCTCTCTCTCTCTCTCTCTCTCTCTCTCTCTCTCTCTCTCTCTCTCTCTACTAAGCCGCTTGGGTGAAGATCTCCTCCTCTCTCATCACCCCACAGTCATGGCGGCTTGTCTTATTCCTTAGTCCTGAGAGAGAGAGAGAGAGAGATATGACAGTATCTTCAGAGCAACATTCTATTAGGCCCCAGTTCTATTAGGCCCCAGTTCTATTAGGCCCCAGTTCTATTAGGCCCCAGTTTTATTAAGCCCCAGTATCGGGTATGGGGAGATTAAAGTAAATAAGGTATGTTTTATGGACATATACGGGGAGATTAGCCTAATAAAACATAATTTATGGGGAGATTAAAATAATAGTGTGAAGAGTGTGTTGGATGGGGAGATTAGGTGAGTGAAAAGGGTGTTTGATGGGGAGATTAAGTGAAAAGGGTGTTTGATGGGGAGATTAAGTTAAAAGGGTGTTTGATGGGGAGATTAAGTGAAAAGGGTGTTTGATGGGGAGATTAAGTGAAAAGGGTGTTTGATGGGGAGATT
Organism: Homarus americanus; assembly: GCF_018991925.1. NCBI lineage: Eukaryota > Metazoa > Arthropoda > Malacostraca > Decapoda > Nephropidae > Homarus > Homarus americanus. Next base: position 5,571,226 of record NW_024731054.1, on the reverse strand, counting down.
AAGTGAAAAGGGTGTTTGATGGAGAGATTAAGTGAAAAGGGTGTTTGATGGGGAGATTAAGTGAAAAGGGTGTTAGATGGGGGTATTAAGTGAAAAGTGTGTTAGATGGGGAGATTAAGTGAAAATTATGTTTTAAGTGAGTGTAATAGGGAGATTAATTCAGATTAAAAAAAATTTTCTGGGGAGATAAAATATAAAGTGTGCGCTGGGGAGATTAATTTCAGTATAGATTGTGTTTTGTGTTGATTAACTTAAGGAGAAAGGGTCTTACTTTCCCCAGACTTTCTCTTCAGTGAAAGGTCAATTGGGGGAATGAGATGAAGAAAATTCAATCCCTTTCTCTGTTGTCTCTCCAAACACGAAGAGAAAGCGAACCCCTCTCTCTCTCTCCTGTGTAGTAACTAAACACACCATTCACCTGGCCAAGAGTGAAAGGGAGAAAGTGTTACCTTGATACTCTCACTCCTTTCTCTAGCTTTTGTTCTTAGAGAAAATTTTATTATAAGAAAAGAAAGTTATCATTTTATTCTTTCTTTGGGGTAAAATTTTCTGTGTAGGGAAACAGTTGATCTCTGGTACTCTCTCTCTCTCTCTCCTTTCTCCAGTGAGAGTTCTCTAGGGAGGTCAAGTTAAAGAGAGAGTGACACAGTTTTATCTTGACCTTACCTCTTTTTAAGAAATTTATCGCTGGATCATCATCTTAAAGAGAAAGTGTTAATATCTCTCTCTCTCTCTCTCTCTCTCTCTCTCTCTTGCTACTTTCTCCAGCATTTCATCTTTGTGAGAGTTTTGTTGGTATGTAAGAATAGAAAGTGGTGCATATGTCACCTTTCCCCCCTTTGAGTAAATGGTTTAAAGGAGTGATACTTTCTCCTTTCTTTCAACGCTACGTTCACTTAAGGAGAGTTTTGTTGAGAGGAATTAAGAGAGAAAGTATCACCCACTTGAAGTAGAGAGTGAATCCCTTTCACTTATATTTCTTCAATCTTGCTTTCACCCCAAGTGAAAGTTGAGTACGGTAGTAAAATGGGGGAGAAAGAGATCTCTCTATTCTGTACTTTCACCAATGTTCCTTTCTCCTCAAGTGAGAGTTTAGTGGGGCGCTAATTTCAATAAACGAAACCTCTCCTCCCCTCCCTCCCTCCTCCCTCCCTCCCCTCCCCCCCTCCCCTCCTCCTCCTCCTCCCTCCCTCCCTCTTTCTCCCCAAGTAAGAGTGGGGAGATAAAATGAAGGAGAAAATAACCTTATATTCCTTCACCAAACGTTCCTTGTCGCCACCAAGTGAAAGTTTAGAAAGAAGACAAATTCTTCTTTAAACTTAAGGAGAAAGCGACCTCTTTATTCTATGCTTTCACCAAACTTTCCCTGTCACCCTTAATGAAAGTTTATTTGGGAGAGTTAAAATAAAGGAGAAAGCAACCACCTCTTACAAACCCTCCATTTTCACCCCAAGTGAGAGTGGGGAGATAAATTGAAAGAGAGAGTGACCCCGCCCCAGGACACGGGGAGGTGGGGTGATGGAGTGAGAGGGGTGGGAGAGGAGGAGGTAGGGTGATGGAATGGGAGGGAGACTGAGAGAGGAGGAAGTGGGGTGATGGAGTGAGAGGGCTGGGAGAGGGGGAAGTAGGGTGATGGAGTGAGAGGGAGACTGAGAGAGGAGGAAGTGGGGTGATGGAGTGAGAGGGGTGGGAGAGGAGGAGGTAGGGTGATGGAATGGGAGGGAGACTGAGAGAGGAGGAAGTGGGGTGATGGGTGAGAGGGCTGGGAGAGGGGAAATGGGGTGATGGGTGAGGGGAGACTGAGAGAGGAGGAAGTGGGGTGATGGGTGAGAGGAGAGGGGGCTTGAGAGGAAAGTGGGTGATGGAGTGAGAGGGGGCTGGGAGGTGGGGTGATGGGTGAGAGGAGGCTTGGGAGGGAGTGGGGTGATGGAGTGAGAGGAGGGCTTGAGAGGGGGAAGTGGGGTGATGGAGTGAGAGGGCTGGGAGAGGCGACGTAGCGATCATCATAACGCGCCTACCCCACACATTAGCCAAGAACGACCCAACCACGCGAGGGGAGAGGGGAGAGAGAGGGAGGGAGAATGGGGAGAGAGGCAAGGACAAGGGAGAGGATAGGTGGGCAAGAGGAAGGGAGAAAGACGGAAGAGTAAGGAGAGAGTACGAGAGAGAAGAAGAGGGAGAGAGGTAAGGAGTAGGTGGGAGAGAAGGAGAGGAAGGGTGGAAGAGGGTAGAGGAGAAAGAAGGATAAAGTGAGAGGAGGGAAGGAAGCTGTAGAGAGAAGGAGGGAGGAAGAAGGGAAAGAGAGAAAGGTTGAAGGGAGAGAAGAGAAAGGTGGGAGAAGATGAAGGGGGAAAGAGGGAAGAAGGTGCAGCGGAAGGGTAGAAGAAGAAAGAGAAGAAGGAGGAGGAGGAAGAGGAAGAGGTGGAGGAGGAGGAGGAAGAAGAAGAGGTGGAGGAGGATAGGGGAGGAGATGATAGGGCAGAGAGGAGGAGGAGGTGGAAATAGAAAGGAGGAGAGATTGACTACATGAAGGGAAGAAGATTGTATCCTGTGAAGGGGAGAAATGAATAGATGGAAAAGGTGAGGAGGAGCGAAAGAAGGAGAGGCGACGGTAATAATAGGGAAGAAGGAATGAAGGAGAGGAGAGGAGATAATGAGAGGGGAGATGGGCTGCCCTCTTACTTACGTGTAGGAGAGTAATAAATATGTGTGTGTGTGTGTGTGTGTGTGTGTGTGTGTGTGTGTGTGTGTGTGTTTAAGACATTTCCACACTCTACTACTTTGCTGTCACTTGGTATTGAGTATGACGATCATCCAGCTATGATACAGTGATATGAGTTATTAAGGATGTCACCTTCCTTGGTGAGCTCTGAGGTGACTAGAGATGCCGATACGGGACTGACAGGGTCGTCAACAGATGTTGCACGTGTGGAGGGCTACATCTAGTGCGGGAGGGGCGGCGGTAGCGTCTTTCCGGCTTTGGCGCTTGTCTGCCTCGGTATGCAGTCGGGCTAACTCGAAAGTGTAGACACCTTCTCGTGTGGTGCTCCTCCATGCGTTATGATGTGGAGTGATCGTCTCCCAGGTGAGGATTGATGTAAGTACACTCCATTACTCCATATGATTCCTTGCAAAATGTTAGCATCTCTGCCAACTCTGGCATTGAAGTCACCAAGGAGCACAATCTTGTCTTCTCTGGGGATAGTGGTTAGCACTCTGTCAAGGTCGGTGTAAAAGGCCTCCTTGGTGTCATCCTCTGCATCCAGTGTTGGCGCGTATGCACTGATGAAGAAGGCATGACGTGAGTGATTCAGTGGGACTCGAAGCGTTATGAGGCGCTCGTCGACCTTCGTCTGGGAGCCGGGACTAGCTAATGGCTGCTGTGTTGATGCTATACCTAGCCAGCTCTTTTGCCACAAGGGCAGTTCTTCTTTCAGTATCCAGAAGGGTCCTGACATTCCATGTAATGACCATAAGAGGTTGTTTAGTTTATTTATAATCTTTTTGATGTTTTGGACGGTACTGGGAATGACCCTACTCAGCCTACTGGGTGCTGTTCCCCAGTCAGGTGAGTTTTTAGGCAGGCTATGTTTAGGGCACCTTTTCTAGCCCCCTCCCCGTGTGGGGTGAACAGAGTGACTTCTCGAAAGGGCTGCTCAGTCGCACAGACAAGACCAGATCGTTTAAACACACACACACACACACACACACACACATCTCTCTCAAACAAAATCAAATCAGAGGTTACTGAAGAGAGAGAGAGAGAGAGTTAATAATTTCACATCACATGATCAGAATCACCAAACCTTGTAATTAGTACATTAGTCAGCATAAGTTGAACCCGTGAGTCTTGTGTCCTCTCGTCTCTCAACCTGCCGTCTCTTACTGTCTCTCTCTGTCTCTCAACCTACCGTCTCTTTCTGTCTCATAACCTACCGTCTCTTACTGTCTCTCTCTGTCTCATAACCTACCGTCTCTCACTGTCTCTCAACCTGCCATCTCTTACTGTCTCTCTCTGTCTCTCAACCTACCGTCTCTTACTGTCTCTCTCTGTCTCAGCCTATACGTCCTCTTACTGTCTCTCTGTCTCAACCTATCGTCTCTTTCTGTCTCATAACCTATCGTCTCTTACTGTCTCTCTCTGTCTCTCAACCTACCACCGTCTCTTTTGTCTCTCTCTGTCTCTCAACCTACCGTCTCTTTCTGTCTCCACTAACCTATCGTCTCTTACTGTCTCTCTGTCTCATAGCCTACTGTCTCTCACTGTTTCTCAGCCTGCCATCTCTTACTGTCTCATAAGTTGTAAGAGACAGTAAGGCTGTGGAGATGAAGATGAAAGAAGACAATGAATGGCGGATTTGAGACAGTGGTGAACGATGGGTTATGAGACAGAGAGACAATGAAAACAGAGAATATGAGACAGAAAGAGACTTGATGGGTGAGAGTGAGAGAACTGATATTGAGACAGTAGGTTGAGAGACAGAGAGAAGTGAAGTAAGAGACTGATGAGTTGTAGACAGAAGAGACTGATAGGTTGAGACAGAGACATTAGAGACTGAGCAAGTTGAGAGACAGTGAGAGACGGTAGGTTGAGTCATGGCCTGCGTCTCTTGGCTCTCTGTCTCATAACCTATCGTCTCTTACTGTCTCTCTGTCTCTCAGCCTACCGTCTCTTACTGTCTCTCTCTGTCTCTCCAACCTACCGTCTCTTTCTGTCTGCATAACCTACCGTCTCTTACTGTCTCTCTCTGTCTCATAACCTACCGTCTCTTACTGTCTCTCTCTGTCTCTCAACCTGCCGTCTCTTACTGTCTCTCTGTCTCTCAACCTACCGTCTCTTACTGTCTCATAACCTACCGTCTCTTACTGTCTCTCTGTCACATAACCTACCGTCTCTTACTGTCTCTCTCTGTCTCATAACCTACCGTCTCTTACTGTCTCTCTCTGTCTCTCAACCTGCCGTCTCTTACTGTCTCTCTGTCTCTCAACCTACCGTCTCTTACTGTCTCATAACCTACCGTCTCTTACTGTCTCTCTGTCACATAACTTACCGTCTCTTACTGTCTCTCTCTGTCTCTCAACCTACCGTCTCTTTGACCCTAATCTATGTGATAAATTTAATGGAGTCGTCCAACTTAATCTAGGCAATAATTTATAAGTACACGCAGGCAGACAGGCACTTATGCAGTCACGCAATCAAGAACGCAAGTACGCACGCAAGCACCTATCCGCACTTGTAGGCACTTAATCTCACACACATTCACCTAACTGCACACGCAAGCACCTCACCACACACGCAAGCACCCAACCACACACGCAAGCACCCAACCACACACGCAAGCACCCAACCACGCACGCAAAAGTACCTATGAACGCACTTTTGCACGCTGTTTTAGCTACAGTATATCGCGTCTTATGTTTGTTTTATAATCAAATGTGAAAATTATTTCCCGTAGAGTTGTTTCATGAACTGACCTAACCTAACCTAACCAAATTATTAGTGAACATGTTAAGAATATGGAAACAAAGGAATGATTGATAATGGCGTGTTGAAGAGAGAGAGAGAGTTATGAGTCACGTGAAGATGGAGGTGGAAAAGCCAATGAAGAATAAGGAAGAATGAAGAAGAGGAGAATAAGACTTACAAAGAGATAGACGAAGAAACATACAGATAAAGATAAGGGCGAAGGGGAGAGTAACATTTATAGAAGGAAAGAAAAGGTAGAAAGGAGGAAGAGAGAGAGAGAGAGAGAAAGAGTCATAAGAGGAAGAAGAGGCAGAAAAAGGGAGGAGAAGAAAATAACAAACAGAGAAAGACAAAAAACGAAAGAAAAAACAGGAACGAAAGAAGAAGATGAAGAATGAACAGAGAATCACAAAAGACACAGAGGCGGAGAAGAGAAAGAAGAGAGAAAGGGAGAAATTGAAGTGAAAAAGGGGGACAAGATCAGGTGTGGTAAAGGAGGAGGTGAAAAGAAAGAAAGGAAGGAAGGAAGCAATCAAGGACTATACCTGACGAACTCACCTGCCCAGGTAGGAGGAGGGAGGAGAAGGGGGGGGGCTAGGGAGAAGCTGAGAGGTGGAGAGGGAGGGTGGGAGGAGAACGAGAGAGAAAGATGAAGAAGGAGGAGAGGAAGAGGAAAGGAGGGTGAATGGAGAAGAGGTGGAAGGAGAGAGAAAGGAAGGAAAGATGCAGAAGGATGAGGAAGAATAAGAAGAGAGAGAGAGAGAGAGAGAGAGACAGACCACCTTCGCCGCTTTCACTACCTCCTCCTCCTCCTCCTCCTCCTCCTCCTCCTCTTCCTCTTCCTCCTCCTCCTCCTCTTCCCAGTCAGGCGAATGAGGAAGAGAGGGGAAACAGTGACGTAGTGAGATCAAGAAAGAGGAGGAGGAGGAGGAAACTTTGGAGAAGGGAAGTGAGGGATAAGAGGGGAGGAACATTAAAGGAGGAAAAATCAAAGGGGAGAGAAGGGTAATGTGAGGGGAAGAGAGAGATAATAGAGAAGGTATGTTGGAGAAATATGTTGAGTGGAAGAATAAAGAGAGAGAGAGAGAGAGAGAGAGAGAGAGAGGTGTAGCGAAAGGTTGAGAATCACTATACCTGTAATGTTTTATTCCTGGATATTCTTAACCTTGTAGTATATTATTACCTGAACTTTATGGTATACCTGTACTGTATTTTACACCTGTACCTAGACTGTATTCTTTAGGTAATCTGAATGAAAGTGTTGGAGAAACTTCGCCATATGGTATAATACAACATTTTAGTCACTGGAAAAAACAACAAAAGATTATTAGCAGGATCTACACTATAACCATTTAACTTGAGTATCAGAGGGACATAAAAACCACTCAATCGTCTCACCTGTACAATTTATTTATATATTTTTTTATTATTTATCTAACTAAGGTGAGGTACTTTGTCCACCTGTGTATAAATAAACATAAAGGAATTTGTTGCAGTGGGTCAGCTCAGGTCAGGTCAGGTCAGGTCAGGTCAGGTCAGGTCAGGTCAGGTCAAGTTTGGTTAGGTTAGTGTTTTAATCCCATACACGTCAATAGTACACAGGCATGTTGCTGTGATGGGTAGAGAGATCTGATAGGATAAACTGGTACATATCTGTGTTGTGATTGGCTCTCACAGCGTCAGTACAGGAGGGTGAAATCTGACATGATACTATTTTTAGAACCTGTGTTTTAAAGGGGGGATATATATAGTGTGTTTTGGGGGTTCAATAAAAAGGTATTATGTTAACATTAAACCTCTGCGGTGAACCCAAGACCAAGGCTATATGTGTCATCTTAGGGTGTCAAGGCTCGTATGACACTCATGATAGGTTAATTCAGTGGCTCAGTTTTGACATGACTTGCTCCGTAGATTTGTTGACTGTAATGCAAAAAGAAATCAGAATTTAACAAAAAACTGACATGTGAATTTAACAAAACCTTATCATGAAAATTAACTAGAAAAAAACTTGTTAGAAATTTTCAAAGACTCTAAAGGAATATCTGATGAACTAGGTAAGAGAGAGAGAGAGAGAGAGAGAGAGAGAGAGAGAGAGAGAGAGAGAGAGAGAGAGAGAGCATCCCTACCAGTTGTCAGTCATATTATAGGGTGTATAATTATATCATAGAGGGTGAGAGAGGGGGGTGTTATAGAAAGGGTACAAATGGAAGGGGTGAATCACTAACTTGAGGTAATAATTGAGAATACTTTACACAGGTGTTAGTGTGAGTCATCTACGTGTTCACCTTCAGTGTTCAGTTCAGTGGCTTCCTCCCTTACAAGTTCAATGTGTTTGTGAGATGTGTTTTCATTTTTTTCCTATTCACGGGGTATATAATGCCTTCTGCTTGGCCAGTCTTCACCTTCATGGCCATTGTTCCTCTACATGGCCAGTGTTCCTCTTTATGGCCATTGTTCCCCTACATGGCCAGTCTTTCTCTTCATGGCCACTCATTCCCTACATGGCCAGCCTTCCCCTCCATGGCCACCCTTTCCCTCCATGGCCACCCTTTCCCTCCATGGCCACCCTTTCCCATATGAACACCTTTCCCCTACATGGCCAGCCTCACATGGCCAGCCTCACACAGACCTTCATATCAGGGGTAGGCTACGCTGGGACTATGCTAACTGGTGCTACGCTGGGACTATGCTAACTGGTGCTACGCTGGGACTATGCTAACTGGTGCTACGCTGGGACTATGCTAACTGGTGCTACGCTGGGACTATGCTAACTGGTGCATCTCCTGCCTAATTGGTTACCTGAGTCGTGTGTGTGTGTTTATAACTTTGGTCTTGTGCCTCCTGTGAGGGTCTATGCCAAGTGACGCCACCCGTCTCTCCCTCGGCAGGTGTTATGGGGCGGGGCGGGGCGCAAGGAGGTGTTATATCGATATTATACGGGGCGGGGAGTGTTGGGGTGGGGTAGTGCTTGATGGGGCAGAGCGGGGTGGGGCGGGAAGGGCGGGGAGGGGCGGGGCGGGGAGGGGGCCGAGCGAGGTGGTGTGAGGCTGTGTCAAGTTTAATATCGTGAACAAGACAGTTATCAAATATTTCTGTCTTTTTCTTGGTTGTGGATCTTGAGATGACCTTCATGTTGTGATGTTATGATAATTTGTCCTCTCCTGGTGACCTTCAGTTGTCCTCCCGCAGTGACCTTACTATAAGTTGTTCTCTTCTGTCCTGGTGACCTAAGAGTTGTACCTAGTTTGGTGACCTTAAGTTGTCCTCTCCTGGTGACCTTAATAAAACTTGCCAGCAGGAAAACTTAGGGAAAAATCTACAAGAGTTGATTTTCTTGACTTGACTTAAAATAGAAAATCTTTTATTGTGATCAAATGATTCCTCCCCTGGCTAACACAACCAGTTAACGTAGTACAAATATTCGGAAAAGTCAACCAAATATCTGGGAAAATTAACCGAATATCCGAAAAATTAATAGAACAACGAAAAATTAATCGAATATCCGGAAATATGAACCGATTATCCGGGAAAGTAACTGAATATCCGTGAGATTAACCGAATATCCGGGAAATAAACCTGACATATGGGGAAATACCAAACAAATAAAAAGTAACCTAACATAAATCAACCACACACACACACACACACACACACACACAAACACACACACACACACACACACACACACACACACACACACACACACAAACACACACACACACACACACAAACACACACACACACACACACACACACAGACACACACACACACACACACACACACACACACACACACACACGCAAACTTCCCTAAAATTAAATTAACTTCACTGATAAAACAAACAACAAAATAACTCATTAAAAGTAACTACAGTAATGAGATAAGAATTAATATGCTCATTCTGAAGCCCCTTGGAGCATAGGCCCTTAACTGAGAGCATTTTGAGCGTGTAGTTAAACAGTCTGTGTGATAAGGAGTTAGATCCGGCTTCGTAGTTGGGTGTTTTGGTCGTAACTGGAGATGTGTGAATGTTAGTAACTGGAGATGTGTGAATGTTAGTAACTAGAGATGTGTGAATGTTAGTAACTGAAAATGTTGAGAATGCTTGTAACTGAAAATATTGAAAATGTTAGTAACTGGTGATGTAACACTGTATATAACTAGGTGATTTAATTAAATAATTACTCAAGAATAATATCCAGAATCGTGTTGAAAATAAATTGAGAGTAAATTAACTTGTTACATTAACTTAATTCACGTTAAGAGGAAAAATTAACACAGACATTAACTTAATATTATCTTAACTAATACCAGTTAGGGGGAAAGTTAACAGTTAGAATGTGTGTTAACTAGATACGTTAACTTAGCACCAGTTAGGGGACATAATCTGGATTTGGGAACACTAACTTGATAATGAATAGTTAAAGAATGTTGAGTTTGTTTAAGACGTCATTAGTAAGGTGATTATTATCTGTCTGTCTGTCTGTCTGTCTGTCTGTCTGTCTGTCTGTCTGTCTGTCTGACTGTCTGTCTGTCTGTCTGTCTGTCTGTCTGTGTCTGTCTGTCTGTCTGTCTGACTGTCTGTCTGTCTGTCTGTCTGTCTGTCTGTCTGTCTGTCTGTCTGTCTGTCTGTCTGTCTGTTTCTTCGTTTGTGATTATTTTTTCTTGTCATTTTCTTTCATACATTTTACTTTTGTTTCTCAGTTGCAATATTTTGTTTATAAAAGAGACAGACAGACAGACAGACAGACAGACAGACAGACAGACAGAGCGAACACCATAGTAAATGTCAGACCGCAAAGAGAATTAATGTGTTGGCATAACTAATAACATAGTCAGCTGATAACAACAACAACAACACCATTAGCTTATAACAACAACATAACAACGACAACAACAAAATTACCAGGTGGATCACACACACACACACACACACACACACACACACACACACACACACCAGTAGCCCAGATGTGTAGGTGAACAAACACAAACATTTTTATTCCCCGACCCGTTGTAGTACACCTAAATCGACAACAACAACGACACAATACAACAACACTCCACAACCACAACAACAACCACAACAACATCTACGTCACAACAACTGCAATAAAATCCTCTATAACCACAACAATAACATACAACCACAACAACAACACAATAGAAAACTCTGCAACCACCACAATAACTTTCACAACCACAACAACATCACAACCACAACATGACACCTACAACCACAACAATAACCTCCACAACACAACAATAACTTCACAACCACAACAACAACCACACAACAACCTCTACATCCACAACAACTACCACAATAGATATCTACTTTAACCAATAATATCCTCACACAACAACAACCACCAATGGAAACCTCTGCAACCACCACATAATCTCTATGTACAACAACCACTTTTAACCACTAGAACCACATAATCACACTACAACAACAACTCTACAACCACAACAACAACCACCACAACCACAACCTCTGCAACCACCTCTACAACCACAACAACCAACTCTACAACCACAACAACAACAACCACAACCACAACCTCTACAACCACCTCTACAACCACAACAACAACCAAAACAACCACCTCTACAACCACAACAACAACCAAAACAACCACCTCTACAACCACAACAACCACCCCCAACAAAACCAACACCTTCACCTAACCAAATATCCTCAGTTTTACCATAAAAGATTCGATCCTCATTTCCTGTTCCGAATCCGAATCACAATTGAACCCGGAACACGACACCCACACACACCTGAGATTACATTACCTGACATTAATTATACATAATCAACAATGAATAATAACCCCAACCTTAAAATAATCGTATGTATAAACCAAGGCATTGAAGAAAATATACCTGAAGATTTACTATGCAGGTTTGGTCTCTTCCACACCTTTGGGAACCGGCAGGTGGTGGAACTGAGGTGGAAAATTAGAGGGGTGAGGAGATGGAGAGAGAAATGAGGAAAATTGGACGGAAAGATGCGTGTGTGTGTGTGTGTGTGTGTGTGTGTGTGTGTGTGTGTGTGTGTGTGTGTGGATGTATTTGTTTTTATTGTTGATGTTTTTTATAATTGTAGAGTTTATTTTTTGTTGATGTTGTTGTTGTTGTTGTTGTTGACTACTGAACGTGTAGGATTAGGTTAGGTTAGGAAAGAAAAATACGAAGAATAAATGGTAAAGATGTTTTTGTTTGGCTCAGTTCATCGTTTCCCTCTCTTCCCTCCCTCCTCCCGTCTCTTCATTTTCCCTCTCCTGTCCTTCTATCTCCCTCCTCCGTCTCTTCCATTTTCCCTCTCTCCCTGTCCTTCTATCCCTCCCTCCCGTCTTCTATTTTCCCTCTCTCCCCGTCCTTCTATCTCCCCCTCCCTCCCTCTCTTCTGTCTCCCCTCTCTTCTATCTCCCCTCACTCTTACCTCCTTTCCTCGGCCTTTATTATTTCTCCTCCCCCATCTTCACCCTCCTCCTCTCCTCCATGCCCCTCGTTTCCTCATCTCTCCCTCTACCATTATCTCCCCTTCACATTCTCCCTCATCGCCATTATCTCCTCACCACCACCCCCCCCACCCGGGAGTCAGGCAGGAGTCAGGCACCGTGGTGACGCCCAACGAGCCATGAGGACTCGGCTGTCAGCCTCACGTGTCAGGTGTCTGGGGAACGGCAGACAAAGGGCGTTAGTGTCACAAGAAGGTGGTGTCATAGAGGTGTGTGAGTGTCATGAAAAGGGGGAGGAAGAGGGAGCATCAGTGTCATAAGGAAGCTTGTGTCAGTTTTGAAGCCTCGGTGTCAGGTGTCATACGGGGAAGAAAAATATGGATTAGTGTCACAACATAGTGTAATATATGTGGCTTCCTTTAGCCACATATTGCAACACATGTGTCCATCCAATCACATAGTGTAATATACGTGCCTCTCTCCAGCCACTTAGTGTGTCATATGTGTGATTAGGATCCACTGTGTGTGCTCTCACACAGAGAAGGGGAGGGGAGGGGAGGAAGGGAGGGGAAGGGGGAGGTGAGAGGGGAGGGAGGGAAGGGGAGGAGGGGAGGGGAGGGGAGGGGAAGGGGGAGTGTGGAGGGAGGCAGGGAGGGAAGGGGGAGTGGAGGGAGGGGGAGGGGGAAGGTGGGGAGGAGGGAGGGAGGGAAGGGGAGGAGGGAGGGAGGAGGGGAAGGTGGGAGGGAGGCAGGGAGGGGAAGGGGAGGGAGGGAGGGAGGGGGAGGGAAGGGGAGGGAGGGGAGGGAGGGAGGGAAGGGGGAGGGGGAGGGAGGGAGGGGAGGGGAAGGGGAGGGAGGGGAGGGGAGGGAGGGGAAGGGAGTGTGAGGGGGGAGGGAGGGAAGGGGAGTGTGGAGGGGAGGGAGGGAGGGGAAGGGGAGGGGGAGGGGAGGAGGGAGGGGAGGGGAGGGAGGGGAGGGAGGGAGGGGGGGAGGGAGGGGAGGGAGGGAGGGAAGGGGAGTGTGAGGGAGGGAGGGAGGGGAGGGGGGAGGGGAGGGAGGGAAGGGGAGAGTGTGAGGGGAGAGGGAAGGGGAGTGTGGAGGGAGAGGGAGGGGGAAGGGGGGGTGAGGGGAGGGAGGGGAAGGGGGTGTGAGGGGAGGAGGGGAAGGGGAGGGAGGGGAGGGAGGGGAAGGGGAGGTGAGGGAGGCAGGGAGGGGGAGTGTGAGAGGAAGGAAGGGGAAGGGGGGTGGAGGGAGGGAGGGGAAGGGGGGTGTGAGGGAGGGGGAGGGGAAGGGGGGTGTGGAGGAGGGAGGGAAGGGGAGGTGAGGAGGCAGGAGGGAAGGGGGTGGAGGGGAGGCAGGGGAGGGAAGGGGAGGAGGGAGGGAGGGAGGAGGAGGGAGGGTGAATGGAGGAGAAGGTGAGGGAGAGTGAGGAGGGAGGAAAGAAGAAGGAGAGAGTGAGGAGGAAGGAAGGAAGGGAGAGAGTGTGAGGGAGGCAGGACGGCGCCACGATCTGCTGTGTATGGTAATCGCTTGCTTCCTCCCCCCCTCATTAATCTATACACTCACACTAATGTAATCAACGCCTCACTGTCGAGTTTATTTATTATAATACAGATTACCGTTGTGTGTCTCCATACACACACACACACTTTACATACATACATACATACATACATACTCTGAATTCAGACATATCTTCATACCCACAGGTAAATCATTCACGCAAATATACGCATCTTTGAATGTATATCGTTCTTAAATTATTCATACGGAATGAATGAAATATTACAGGTGTGTCTTTCATATATTTTCATAAACTCGAGGCATAAACATATATTTCGCTATACTGGCAGTAATGTGTTAGTAATGGGAGTTATGTATGTTGATGGTACACCTGAGATGTTCTTCCTTACCTGGTATAACTCACCCATGATCACACGTCTTCTCCAACCATCAACTCGGGTTTTGTGTGTGTGTGTTGCAAGATATAATGCACTGCAACATAGCATAAAGCACCATTGCAACATAACCTAAACCTATTCTATCATACTTCCTCTATCTCCTGTAAAGAAAAAAAAATAACCACCCACCCCAAAAAAAAAAAAAATCAGCGTAAATTGAAAACTTTATTTATTTTTTTCCCCAGGAGCAACAACCGTAATATCATTAAAGTGATGCGAGGGTACGGCTGTAGTGAGTCATCCCTAAATGTAAGAGAGAATGGAATGTCTGTCTGTCTGTCTGTCTGTCTGTCTGTCTGTCTGTCTGTATGTATGTATGTATGTATCACTAACTACTGAACGTGTATTACATATGGACTGTGTTGTTCACCTCTCTCGTGTGTACGTGGGTGTGGTGTACATGATGAGTAGTTTACATAGATTTTAGTGTACATAAGTGGTGTGTACGTGGGTGTTGGTACATGGGTGTTGTGTACATGTGTGTGTACATGGGTGTTGGTGTGCATGTGTTTAGTGTACATGGGTGTTGTGTACATGTGTGTGGCAGGTGTGGTGTAAGGCTGTGTGGGTATACATGGGTGAACAGCAGTAACTTCCACACGCATTGTTCTCATAGTTTCATCTCATGGAGCTATATGTTATTGGTTGGTTTGTGTGTGTGTGTGTGTGTGTGTGTGTGTGTGGTGTGTGTGTGTGTGTGTGTGTGTGTGTGTGTGTGTGTGTGTGTGTGTGTGTAAACTCTACGTAACCACATCACCCACACTACATCTCACTACACCAAACAACAACAACAACAACAACAACACACACACACACACACACACACACACACACACACACACACACACACACACACACACACACACACACAGCTAACCTGTTTACCTCAGCCTTCTACCTAACGTGTCCCCACAAAAAAACACAAAAGTTAGCTGTTCACCTGTCCCCGAGTCACGCAGGAGACGGAGGACCTGTTGGGAGGGCTCAAGATGAATATAATTGTTGGACAAAGTTTATACTAGTTTTTGCTGTGTGAATACTGAGGAAAGGGTGGGGGTGGGGGTGGGTGGGTGGGTTGAGGGTGTGTGTGGATGGAGATGCTTGTTATGGGGTTAACTTGTAATTAAGGGTGTTATGATATAATTTGGAATACTTTGGGGGTGATGTCCTGAAAGAGAGAGAGAGAGAGAGAGAGAGAGAGAGAGAGAGAGAGAGAGAGAGAGGGGGGGGAGAGAGAGAGAGAGAGAGTACATACCAGGAGCCTCAGTGTATTCTCGTCTCGTGTTGACTTATCATTAGGGAGATATTCACTACACTCCTCTTTTCTGTTTTTCCTCACGGTCGATGCTAAGGTGAGGAGGAGGAGGAGGAGGAGGAGGAGGAGGAGGAGGAGGAGGAGGAGGAGGAGGTTTAATATCGTGTCTTTGTCAACTAGGAGGTGGTTTAGTGTCGACTAGGGGAGGTGGTTTGGTGTCGACTAGGAGGTGGTTTACGTCAACTAGGAGGTGGTTTGTGTCGACTAGGAGGTGGTTTTGGTCAACTAGGAGGTGGTTTGTGTCGACTAGAGGTGGTTTTGGTGTCTGTGACTAGGAGGTGGTTTATGTCAACTAGGAGGTGAGCTTATGTCAACTAGAGGTAGTTTATGTCAACTAGGAGGTGGTTTATGTCGACTAGGAGGTGGCTTGTGTCGACTAGGAGGTGGTTTATGTCAACTAGGAGGTGGTTTTATGTCGACTAGGAGGTGGTTTATGTCAACTAGGAGGTGGTTTATGTCAACTAGGAGGTGGTTTATGTCGACTAGAGGTGGTTTATGTCAACTAGGAGGTGGTTTATGGTCGACTAGGAGGTGGTTTAGTGTCAACTAGGAGGTGAGTTTACGGCTGACTAGGAGGTGGTTTATGTCAACTGGGAGGTAGTTTATGTCGACTAGGGGTGGTTTATGTCAACTGGGAGGTGGCTTATGTCGACTAGGAGGTGGTTTATGTCAACTAGGAGGTAGTTTATGTCGACTAGAGGTGGTTTATGTCAACTAGAGGTAGTTTATGTCGACTAGGAGGTGGTTTATGTCGACTAGGAGGTGGTTTATGTCAACTGGAGGTGGTTTATGTCAACTAGGAGGTAGTTTTGTGTCGACTAGGGAGGTAGCTAGGTCGACTAGGAGGTGGTTTGCGTCAACTAGGAGGTAGTTTATGTCGACTGGAGGTCAGTCAACTAGAGGGTTTATGTCGACTAGGAGGTGGTTTATAGAACCTTTGGTTGGAGGAGAGAGGGAGAATTCCTTCAGGTTTTTTCAATAGAAATTCTTGTCTTTTTTTCTTCTTCTGTTCTTATGAGCCTTGTGAGTCAGATTAGGTTAGGTGAAGTTAGGTCTCAGGGCCCTCCGTTTTGGGGGGACATTATGTGATTTAGGATTTGCTGTTTGGGATTTTGGACGGTTGAAGTGATGTTTATGTTTATGTTTGACTCAACCTGACCTGACCTGACCTACCTGGACCTTGAACCATTGTCAGCTTATAATGCCAATGGATTTGTTTACGTTTGTTATTATATGAAGAAAATTGTTAATAACTATATTCTGACCCATGTGTGTGTGTGTGTGTGTGTGTGTGTGTGTGTGTGTGTGTGTGTGTGTGTGTGTGTGTGTGTGTGTGTGTGTGTGTGTGTGTGTGTGTGTGTGTGTGTGTTCTTAAAAGAGACGTAATTCATCAGTGTCTTGCTGTGGTGATTGGGAGGGGGTGAATGAGGGAGGGAGGGAGGGGAGAAGAAAGGGGGAGGGGTAGGGGTCAGGATAGGGAAAGAAAGTAATAGGAGGAGGGGGGAAAGGAGGAAGAAGGTAGGGGGGGACGTTTCTGTGAGGAGGGAGGGGGGAAGGAAAGAAGGGAAGGGGGGATGAGGGAGGGGAAGGAGGTGATGGAGGGAGGGGAAGGAGGTGGAGGGAGGGAGGGGAAAGAGGTGGATGGGAGGGAGGGGAAGGAGATGGAAGTGGATGAGGGAAGGGGAAGGAGGTGGATGTGGAGGGGAAGGAGGTGGAGGGAGGGAAGGAGGTGGATGTGGAGGAGGTTAAATATCCTTCATTCATGGCAGTTGGGAAGGAATTCTGTCTAGTTTATCGCTTGTGTTGGAAAACTTGGTCGGATATTCTTTAAAAGTCTGGTTGTGGGGTCATCTGTCTCTCTCTCCCTCAGACACAGACCTCATTACCATAATGATTCCAGTGGTGGTGGAGTGGTGGGGTGGAGTGGTGGGGTGGTGATGGTGGGGTGGTGGAGGGGGGGTTGGGGTGGTGGTGGTGGGGGTAGGGAGGGTGGAGGGTGGGGGGTGGTGGAGTGGTGGGGGAGGTGGTGAGTGGTGGGGTGGTGGGGGGGGTGGGTGGTGGGGTGGTGAGGGGGGGTGGTGGGGGGTGGTGAGGGGGTGTTGGGAGTGGGGGTGGGGGGTGGGGTGGTGGGGGGGTGGTGGGGTGGGGGTGGTGAGTGGTGGGTGGTGGGGGGGTGGTGGGGGGGTGGTGAGGGGTGTTGGGAGTGGTGGGGTGGTGAGTGGGGGAGTGGTGGGGGGTGGTGGAGGGTGGAGGTGGTGAGTGGGGGGTGTTGGGGAGTGGGAGGGTGGGGGTGGTGAGTGGTGGGGGGGTGAGTGGGGGTGTTGGGGAGTGGTGGGGTGGTGGAGTGGTGGGAGTGGTGAGTGGTGGGGTAGCGTTGGTAGTGGTGGTGGTTAGTAGTATTCATGAGGGTGGTGAATGGTGGTTAATGTGTGATGATGAGTGGTGGTACTGATGATTTTAGTGATGATGGTGGTGGTGGTGCTGGTGTGATAGAGGGTGGCTTTGAATGGTGAGGGTGGTATGGTGTAGTGGTAATGGTGTTGATAGTGGTGATAAGGCCTCCTCTCTCTCCTCCCCTCACCCCTCACCTCTCCCCTCACAGATTACAGGTCAGGATACTACCTGACTTAGAGAAGGAAAACACAACCCCGTGACTGATTATCTCTTCACCCTAATGACGGTCTCTCTCTTTCTTTCTTGTGGGTATTATGTTCATTACTGTCACTCACCTGTTTCTTTTACCTTAATGGTTATACCTGTCTACCTGTCTAATGGTGATAAATGAACGTAGACAGACAGGCACATAGACAGATCTTCCAATCTCTAACCTGTTCTCCTTGTTATCAATTTCCATCTGTGTCGAGGATTTATCACCTAATCTCTCCTCATCTCACCTAATCTCTCTCCGTTCTGATTGGTTCTTGTTTCCTGTAGGTATTTCCGCTCACTGATTGGTTCTTGTGTATATATATATATGTTGGTACAGGGCTTTATATATTGAAGATTGTCAAGTAGCTTAGGAGGTTGAATCTCTCTCTCTCTCTCTCTCTCTCTCTTTTTTTTTTCTCTCAGTTTATTCTAATCTATCTATCTCATCCTTGATTGCCAAAACAAAACCATTAATACTTTTTTTGACAATCGCAGCAATTAGATCCCCGTGCCGTAGTTTTACATACACGCCTAATTAGCCAATCATTCGCGCTAATTAGTACACAGGTCAAGCCACCTCAGCCGTCAGCTTCCCGCCCGTCCACTGTGGCAATGTAATTAAGGAGTAATTAAGAGGTTTCATAATACAGGTACAGGTGTGGAAACAAGTACAGGTGTAGGTACCTGTACAGGCACAAGTATAAGTAAATGAGATTGAGAAAAGTAAAACAGAAATTAAACAATCCTTATTTACGTCTTAAGTAGATAAATAAGGACAAATTTACTCACCTGTACAGAAATAAGGTCAAATTTACTCACCTGTGTCGTAATAAGGTCCAAATTTACTCACCTGTACAGAAATAAGGTCAAATTTACTCACCTGTGCAAAAATGCTGATTAATAAAGCCTTCCCGACCTGCTCACTAGTAAACAAAACTGTACTGCCCCGCCCTGCCCTGCCCTGCCCTGCCCTGTCCTACCCATTCCACCCCACCCCACCCCACCCCACCCCACCCCACCCCACCCCACCCCACCCCACCCCACCCCACCCACCCCACCCCACCCCACCCCACCCCACACACGGAATAAATATTTAGACGTCAACAGATATATCCTCTTTAAGCTAGAGCCTCATATATCCAGTGAGCATAATTAGATGAACGAGTCTCATTAATCCTAAACAATGAAGGAGAGAGAGAGAGAGAGAGAGAGAGAGAGAGAGAGAGAGAGAGAGAGAGGTACCCACAGTTGTCATGTTGAGGAATTGGCTATTTTGGACGTGATGTAATGCTATTTGACCGGTTCGACTCTCTCTCTGTTATATGACTGGTTAAACTGTACTACTCTTTATAGGGTCGATGGCTAGGAGAGGGGGAGAGGGGAGGAAGGTGGGGAGAGGGGAGACATAATCCGTGCGTCATTGGTCACTGCTGTTTTGGGAGAGTAGAGGATATGGATTGGCTTCTGTCTGTTCATTGTCTGTCTGTCTGTCTGTCTGTCCCTCTGTCTGTCTGTCTCTGTCCCTGTTTTGTAAGAGTAGCAGAGGTGGAGTCAGTGAGGGACAAGACGGCAGACAGACAGAATAGGACGCAGACAGACAGACAGACAAGGACGCAGACAGACAGACAGACAGAGACAGACAGACAATAGGACGCAGACAGACAGACAGGCAGACAGACAAAGGGACGCAGACAGAGAGAAGGCAGACAGAGTACTACTAAAGTGAAGGACCGGATTGACCTAGTATATATTTAGTCACCTTGTTTTTTTGTTTTTTTTTTGTTATTGTAGTTGTTGTTTGGTTTTGTAGTTTTGTTGTTAATTATTATTATTGTTGTTTTAGTTTCTGTTGTTGTTTGTGATGTTACTGTTGTTGTTAATTATACGATGACCTTAAATTATTATATTGCATTTGTGAGGTTTAAAGGGTAATAATATTGAGGAAAATTATAGAATATTCATATTATGTGACTTAAATGGGACACACACACACACACACACACACACACACACACACACACACACACACACACACACACACACACACACATCTCAATACAGTTAGTTTACAACATTATTTATGCCACAGAATCCATGACTAAAGGTCTCTCTCTCTCCTGTCCTCACCTTCCTCTCCTTCCCCATATCCTGCCCTCCTCCTCCTCCTCCTCCTTCCTCCTCCTCCTCCTCCTCCTCCTCCTCCTCCTCCTCCCTCCCTCTCCTCCTCACCTCCACTCCTCCTCCCTCCCACCCCCTCCTCCCTCCCTCCTCCCCACCTCCTCCCTCCCTCCCACTCCCTCCCTCCTCACCTCCACTCCTCCCCACCCTACTCCCACCAGCAGGGGTGTGGTAGAGATCTTAACAATGTTTCCTCTCCCCCTCTTGTTGTGGTGGGGAGAGAGAGAGAGAGAGAGAGAGAGAGAGAGAGAGTGTATATGAGTGCGTGTGTGCCTCTGTATGTATGTATGTATGTATGTACATATGTATGTATGTATGTATATGGGGGGTTAGAAGGCATGGATTAGGGTGTGTGTAAGAAGAAGAGAAGGAGGAGGAGGAGGGGAGGAGGAGGAGGAGGGAGGAGGAGGAAGAATGAGGAACCTGAAGGAGAAGGAAGGTTCGTACGAGGAGACTGTGTGAGGGAGTTGCATGTTGTGAGGGTGGTGAGGAGGAGGACTGGGGAGCGAAAGCGTGAGAGAGGGGAGGGAAGGAGGAGAGAGGGGAGGGAGGGGTGAGGAAATAGAAACAGAGAAAGATAAATTTTAAGGGAGGTTATACATTTTAAGGGAGATATTATTACATTTAAAGGGAGTAAATTCCATTCAGCAGTGTTACAAACGATGACTGTTATTGTTAAACCTTGGCAAGTCTGAATATATCGCTCTCACCTAACCTAACCTAACCTAACCTAACCTAACCTCCTGTACAGTGAGACACGGTGTATTTTCAGTGCGAGTCAAGTGCTGGGATATACGTATATAATGTAGGTGAGATACACTGTATTTAAAGAGAGAGAGAGAGAGAGAGAGAGAGAGAGAGAGAGAGAGAGAGAGAGAGAGAGAGAGAGAGCATATTTCCTATTTAACATATAAAATTAAAGTGCTTTATAATTTTCCTCTCCAACTAAAAACACACACACGCACACGACGCACACACACACACACACACACACACACACACACACACACACACACACACTCGAAACACTCTATCCAAACGAGACACACAAGTGATATATAGTCCTTTAAGGCTATAGTATATATCAAAAGACCCTCAACTATATATAATTCAACATTATCATATATCACACTAGCCTTAATGATAGCTATACCCCCCCTCCCTCAGGCTACAGTAGAGGTATATTTTGCTACTACAGGTTGTATTATCAATTTAGCAGGAGACCATGGTAAGCAAAACTCCCTGATGAATGGTTTAGCAACACGCGAACCCCGAGCTGTATAACACGAGCGGGATGGAGTCATTACGTCCTGGTGTTGTGTTGGTATAATAGTGTTGCTGTGTGTGTGTTGGTATTATTTATGTTGTAACCTAACTTAACCTAACCTAATCCTAACCTAACCTAACCTAACCTAATCTAATCTAATCCTAACCTAACCTAACCTAACTTAATCTAACCTAATCCTAACCTAACCTAACCTAATCTAATCTAATCCTAAACTAACCTAACCTAACTTAACTCGACAGAATCCGTGTTATTATTATGAAAATTCGGTTTCCTGTTTCTGGTGATTAGTTTGGCCAGGTAAATTACTTCGTTTAATTGAACAGGTGGGTTTGTTGTGGTGTAGATTAACGACAAGACACTGTATGTTATTTTGCGTTCCTTAAATGATGTAGTGTGTGTGTGTGTAGTGATGATGGTGAGGGTGTTGGTGGTGTCGTGATGATGGTATTGTGGTGGTGGTGTGGTGGTGGCGTAGTGTGTGGTGGTGGTGTGGTGGTGGTGTAGAGTGTTGGTGGTGTAATGTAGTGGTGTTGTAGTGTGTTGGTGGTGTAGTGTGTGGTGGTGTAATGTGGTGGGGTGTGGTGGTGGTGTGGGTGGTGGTGGTGTAGCGTGTTGGTGGTAGTGTGGTGGTGGTGGTGTGTGTGGTGGTGTAATGTGGTGGTGTAATGTGGTGGGGTGTGGTGGTGGTAATGTAGTGGTGGTGTACAGTGTTGGTGGTGTAGTGTAGATGATGGTGGTGTGGGTGGGGTGGTGTAGTGTGGTGGTAGTGTGGTGTGGTGGTAGTGTGTTGGTGGTGTGTTGGTGGTGTAGAGGGTGGCGGAGGGTGAGCCAGCTGGGGCGGGTGGGCAGACAGATAGACACAGCGGGGTGGTGGGTGGAGGGCGGTGGGTGGGGTGAGGGAGGGCGTGAACCTCCCACCCACCGTAATATTGACAGAAGCCCTGCTGACCGGGGACTCCCACCTCCCACTGTGTCAGTCCCTCGCTTGATGCTTACCTCCTCCCCTCACCTCCTCCATCACCCTCAATCCTTACCTCCTCCCTCACCTCCATCACTCCCTCAATCCTTACCTCTCTCCGTCACTCCCTCACCATGACTCCCTCAACCCCTCCTCCTCCACCACCCACGTCTTCTCAGCTCCACACCTCCCTCGCCTCCTCCTCCTCCTCCTCGTTCTTCTCCTCCTTCCACCTCGTCCTCCTCCTTCCTCCTCCTCCTCCTCCTCTTCTGCCCCCCTTCTTCTGCCTCAAAAGTTCCTGACTCGTTTGACTTCACCAACACCACGAACATCAACACCACCAACACCACCACCATCACCACCAACACCAACACCATCACCACCAACATCACCACCAACACCAGCATCACCAACATTCGACCTACTTTAACATACTGTACTCCACCTCCCCCTCCCCCACACACCCCCCACACCACCCCCACCCCCACATCACCCCCCACCCCACCCCCACCACATCACCCCCCACATCACCCCCCATCACCCCCCACCCTCACATCACCCCCACATCACCCCCCACCTCACATCACCTCACATCACCACATCTTCACCCACACACACCCCCCCCACCCCACATCACCCCAACCCCATTTCACCTCACCTCACCCCTCACATCACCTCACCCCCACATCACATCACCCCACATCCCCCATCACCCCCCACTACCTCACACCTTCCCAGACAATATAAGCTGTTCGAACTCTAATAAGCTTTGTACCTTGTTGATGTAATTTCGTGATTTTTCCGTATTAATAAGAGGTCTTGTGGTGGAGGCCTGTGTCTGGCACCAATGTACTTTGTCTAACTTGTCGTCTCCTGTTCTAACGGCTTAAAATTATGAGGCTAAAGTTTGGGAGGGAGAAGTTTGAGGCTGCCGGTAAATAATTAGCGTGTTTTAAGCTGAGGTGAAGTGAGAGCTGGATAACATGAGGGGGGAGATGGATGTTGGGGTGATAGCTGGTAACATGGGAAGTGGGGGTGATGGGGTGATAGCTGGATAACATGAGGGGGGGTGATGGATGTTGGGGTGATTGCTGGATAAAGAGGGGGTTGATGGATGTTGGGGTGATAGCTGGATAACATGGGAAGGATGGATGTTGGGGTGATAGCTGGATAACATGAGGGGGTGATGGATGTTGGGGTGATTGCTGGATAAAGAGGGGTTGATGGATGTTGGGGGTGATAGCTGGATAACATGAGGGGGTTGATGGATGTTGGGGTGATAGCTGGATAACATGAGGGGGGGGTGATGGATGTTGGGGTGATAGCTGGATACAAGGAGGGGGTGATGGATGTTGGGGTGATTGCTGGATAAAGAGGGGGGTTGATGGATGTTGGGGTGATTGCTGGATAACATGTTTTTTTTTATATCTCACGTTTCTGATTTCTCTTTTAAGGGGTTTTTGATATCAAGTCTCTTAACGCTATGACACATCTGGGCCGAATAAGGGGTGACTACGAAAACGAACCAGTGAACTTATGAGAAAGCGAGGGCTGTATCCACTCATCCACATTCTGCAACACCCATAATATATTTGACTTTGTTGTTTATTTTTTTCTTTTGTTGTTTGTTTCTCTTGTGTTGTTTATATTTTTGTGTTGTTTATTTTTTATTTTTTCTTGTTTATATTCTGTTTATTTTTCTTTATTGTTTATATTTTTTCTGTTTTTATTTGTGTTTTTTGTTTATTTGTTTACTTTGTGTTTGTAATTTCGGTCATTTCAAGCAAGGTGTTATGGTCTTGTTAACACTGAGTATCGTTGACGTGAATGAAACATAAAACTTACCTTTAAAGACCTTCTGAGGTAATGACCGAGATGTATCAGGTGGGTGAGGGGTGAGGGTGGAGGTGAGGTGGGGGGGTGATGAGGGGTTGGGATGAGGGGAGGAAAGTTGCAATTGGGCCGTTGCATTTATCGTCTTCAACATGATAGCCTGAAATTTGCATGTCTTGTCGGCCAGTTCCAGACGCGAGCTGCAACAAACTATGATGTCATTAAGGTGAGTATCTGTATGACGTCATTAAGGTGAGATCTGTATGACGTCATTAAGGTGAGTTTGTATGACGTCATTAAGTTGAGTTTCTTTTGTGATGGGAAGATTAAAATGTGGGTGTTACCGTCTCGCTTATTATACACCTGTGACGCGTGTTAATTGAATCAGTAGTAAATGTAGATAGGTATTAGGTGTATTTAAATACGTAGATAAAGACACACACCTCTCTCTCTCTCTCTCTCTCACTCATGCTAGATATGGTAATGTATTCAGCTTCCCTCCTGTTGACCACAGGGCTAAGGAGGGACGGAGGGAGGGAGGGAAGGGGAGGAGGAGGGAGGGGAGGGAGGGAGGAAGGGGAGGGAGGGAGGGAGGGAGGGAGGGAGGGAAGGAAGGAGGGGTGGATAAGAAAGTGGGTAGTAGAGGGGGGGAGGGAGTTGGGTAGGTGGGTGAGTGAAACTAGGGAGGAAAAGAGAGAAAGAAGGGATGGAGGGAAGGGGGATAATGGATGGGAAGGAGGGAGGGGGAAGGAATGGATGGAAGGAAGGGAAGGAGAGGGATAATGGATAAGTGGAAAGCGAGGGAGATAGATGGTGGAAGGGAGAAACAGCTCGTGGAAAGGAGGAACGAAGGAAAGGAGAGAGATAAATAAGATGTAAATTAAAAAAACAGGAGTAATATAGACAAAGAAAGAAAGTGTATGTAAGTAATAATAATAATAATAATAATAATAATAATAATAATAATAAACGGTTTATGAATAGAGTTGCAACCGGTGGCAGAAAATATACAGACTTACATTTGATTTAGACATAATGATATAATATGCGTGTGTGTGTGTGTGTGTGTGTGTGTGTGTGTGTGTGTGTGTGTGTGTGTGTGTGTGTGTGTGTGTGTGTGTGTGTGTGTGTGTGTATGGGGTGGCACTCGCTAGATTAAGTCACAAAGGGTTCGACTTACCAATCAATGGACTTGTCAAATTTACTCTCTGTCACCTGATGTTGTGGAGTATTTACCTCTAAAGGGGGGGGAAGGTGAGGAGGGAGATGAGAGGGGGAGAGGAGGAGAAGAAAGGGATTAGGAGGTGGGGTAGAGAGAGAGAAGTAGGAAGAGGGTGGAGAAGAAGGGGAAGGATGGGAGTGAGGAAGGGGGAAGAGGGATGGGAGGAGAAAGAGAAGAGGAGAAGGAAGGATGATAAAGGAAGCAAGGAAAAAGAGAGGAAAGAGGGAGAGGAGAATAAAAGAGGGAAGTGGGAGTTGAGAGAAAGAGAGAAGGGGAAGAGAAGAAAAAATTAGATGGGAAAGAGGGAGAGAGAAAGATGGAGACAGAGATAAAGAAGAGAAGGAGGGAGAGAGACATTCGAGTGAAAAAAAAGGATAGAGAAAAAGGCAAGAAGTGAAAGAGAAACAAGAGGGAAGGGAAGTGAAAGGAGGGAGAGAGAGATAAAACAGGATAATAAACGAATAAGTACATCATTAGTCGAGGTTTAATGTTGATGGTAAATTGGAAATAGAGAAGGAAGGCGATAGAGAGAGAGAGAGGAGAGGGAGAGAGACAGAGAGAGAGAGAGGAGAGGGGAAGATAATTGAAGAGGAGAGTCTCATAGAACACAATAAACGTATGGGAGGAGGAAGAATGTTGATAAGAGAGGATAAAAGGAGAAAAACAATATTTGAAATGGAAATGAAGGAAGAGAGAGAAAGAGATAAAGAGGAGAGGGGAAAATTATCGAGGAGGAAAGGAAGAGGATGGAGAGCACAATAAACGCATTAGCAGAGGAGGAATGTTGATGAGAGAGAGGAGGAAGGGATAAATGAAAGGAGAATCAGTGGAACATTTGTGTAACGGGAGAGAGAGAGAGAGAGAGAGGGGGAGGAATCACTGTATTGGGAATGAAAAGGGAGAGAA
Source organism: Homarus americanus (assembly GCF_018991925.1). Taxonomy (NCBI): domain Eukaryota; kingdom Metazoa; phylum Arthropoda; class Malacostraca; order Decapoda; family Nephropidae; genus Homarus; species Homarus americanus. The sequence continues at coordinate 5,544,976 of NW_024731054.1, read as the reverse complement.
GAGGGGAGGTGGAGGAGGAGGAGAGCCCATGGTAAACAAAGGAAGGAAGAGGAGGAGGAGGAAAAATGGGTTCGTAGGTCATGTAGAATAAGTACGAGTCGTGTAGAAGTGTGGGTCGTATACCAGTGACATCTCCTCACCCATCCCGCCCACTCCCTCCCCACACGGCCCACTCCCTCCCCACACTCTGTACCTACCTATACCTATGTTATCCTATACCCCACACACCCTCATATATCCTGTGGACAAAAAAACCCACACCAGCAGCAGCCCACCTGCCCACCCACCCACCACCACCCACCCCTGCCTACCAACCTGCCCACTGCCTGCCCACCAACCTACCTGCCAGACCAATAAATTCCCCCGACACTTCTGAAACAATTAAACATTTTAACTGATCCGTCGACTAACTTTGCACGTGGCTTTTGATGCTGGCGTGAGCGGTGCTAATTTTGATGCCCTCGGAGGCTGTTCCAATTATGAGGCTATACGTTGGCACACCTGTAGTTTTGAAACATCACGTTGGCACACCTGTAGTTTTGAAACATCACGTTGGCACACCTGTAGTTTTGAAACATCACGTTGGCACACCTGTAGTTTTGAAACATCACGTTGGCACACCTGTAGTTTTGAAACATCATGTTGGTACACCTGTTTTTAATGCCTCACGATTGGTTACCTATATTTTAACGCTCTCTGATGCCGTCCTCATTTTGATGCGTCATGGTGACTCGGCTCTTTTTCGACGTATTCTGATGCTGTTTTGTTTTTAGTGCGTCCCTTTGGTACACCTGTGCTTTAGGGCGATACATGGTACACCTGTATCTCCATGCGCTGTACCTGTAACATCATGCGTTATAATTAAACCTGTGATTTCATGCGTTGTAATTTAAACTATTTCGATGCGCTGTAATTGATTTGGATCTTTTCATGCGTTGATAATGTCGACTGTCGGGCAGTATTGTCGACTGGTTGGTCAATATTGTCGACTGATTGGTCAATACTTTCGACTGATTGGTCAATACTTTCGACTGATTGGTCAATACTGTCGACTGATTGGTCAATACTTTCGACTGATTGGTCAATACTGTCGACTGATTGGTCAATACTTTCGACTGATTGGTCAATACTGTCGACTGATTGGTCAATACTGTCGACTGATTGGTCAATACTTTCGACTGATTGGTCAATACTTTCGACTGATTGGTCAATACTGTCGACTGATTGGTCAATACTGTCGACTGATTGGTCAATACTTTCGACTGATTGGTCAATACTTTCGACTGATTGGTCAATACTGTCGACTGATTGGTCAATACTGTCGACTAGTTGGTCAGTATTGTCGATAGTCTCCCTCACAAAGTCTGGGCGCCACAACCTGACCTGAGGTGTTGTGGTCGTGTTGGCATCTGGTCTCATGCATGTTGTAGAGACACCATGACGCTGCCTCCAGTCCCACCTGCCAGACAAATACTGTGTGCCCTAACACCACATCCCCCCCCCCACCTCTTGTGCCACATCCTTTAACACTCACTCAACACCACATCCAAACCACACTATCCCCCTCTTCATGTCCACATCCTTTAACTCACTGACCCCTCCCTCTACACCACACCTAACACCCCTCTGCACATCCCTAAACCTCCTATACCACATCCTGCAACTTCTTTATAACATCCTTTCACCCCCTACAACCTTCTTTTCCTCCACACTACACATTTCATCCTCCCTCTACCACATCCTCCCTTACAACCCCTCCCCCTCCCCCCTCCCCCCCCCCTCCCCACCGCCCTTGACGCCCGGAGCGATTTAATAAAACTGAACGACATAAATCAATTTCAACCGAGGATAAAACAATCTCAATATCAGGTGAGACAGACCCTGACTTCGACACACACACACACACACACACACACACACACACACACACACACACACACACACACACACACACACACACACACACACACACACACACACTTTGCTCCCCCAACCTCCCTCTATGTGTTTTCATAGCGCCTATAGCTTGAGATGACTTTTTTTTTATTTATAGCATTTATGGTAATTTGTACACCTTGGGATTACTCCTTCATTAGTCATGTTTTAGTTACCTGTATATACTTTAACATATCACTCGTCATTAATGGTGTTTACTTAACTTGTATAGCCTGGGATGGTCGACCGTGTGAGGGGAAATGTTTGGTTTAGCCTCGTCTGTGTAACTAGAGACATCAGCTGTCGAGATAAACAAACACACACACACACACACACACACGCGCGCGCGCGCGCGCAAAAAAAAGAAAAAGAAGAAACAACAAAACAAAAGAAAGTGGGGGACGGTCTCTGCGCCACATTGGAAATCCATTACCCAATGTCCAAACAACGCCCACAAAAACATTTATTGCACAGGGGTGAGGGAAGTGGGGAAGGAGAGGGATGGGAGAAGAGAGGAAGAAGAAGGGGAAGAAGGAGGCTGGAGAGAGAGGAAGATGGAAGTAAAGGAGGGTTAGGGAAATGGAGAGGGAAGGGATAGGGAAGGAGAAGGGAAGGTAGATGTAGGTAGGAATGGTTTAGGTCGGAAGGGAGAGGGAGGTTGGGAGGAGCAAGGGAGGGAAGTGAGAAGCTAGAAGGACGGAGGAAGGAGTTTTGGTAAGTAGTGGGAGAAAGAATAGGGGAGGAGATAGGGGGGGTTAGAATAAATAAGAGGTAGAGGAAGGAAAGAGATAACGAAGGGGAAGGGGGATGGAAGGGAGGAGGGGTGGTGAGGAAGAGGAATAGAAAGAGGAAGAGGTAACGGGTGTGTCTTTAAGTTTATGCTATGTTTAGGGAAGGGGAAGAGGGAGGGAGAGTAAAGGAGAATAAAAGAGAAAGAGAGAGTGAAAAAAAAGGGAGAGGGATGTTGAAAGTTGCAAGAGGAAAGGGAAGAGCGAGAGGGTGGAGTTTCTTGAAATAGTGGCTATAAGAGAGAGAGGGAGAGAGAGAGGGGAAGTGAGAGGGGGGAGAGAGAGATGAGGGGAAGTTTCTTGAAATTGATGTTGTAATGGTACTGTAAAAAATTCTATTGTCGAGGAGAATTTTTTTGGCATTATCTCAGTTGGCTCACAGGAGGGTGGGGAGGGTGGTACACTGCTCCCGGCCTGACTTGGGCTTTGGATACTGCAGTCAGATTCACTTTATTGCCTTTGCATCTGGATGGGAGAGGCTTGGAGAGGTAGCCTGGGCACTACACTGGGTTAGGTTAGGTTGGGGACTCAGGTACAGGTTGTCCATATTGGTCTTGAATGGTCTGAACTGGATTAAGTTAAGCTAGACTGATATTATCGTATCTACACTGGCTTGTATTGGTCTGAAATGGTCTAGAGCGGCTTAAATTGGTCTGAAATGGTCTAGATTGGTTTATATTGGTATTAACTGGTCTAAACTGGCTTGTATTGATCTGAACTGTGCTGGAGTAGTCTGGAATGAACTGAATTAGACCAGAATGGCTTAAACTGTTCTCGTTTGGCTTCAGATGTAAACAAATAAACGCGAAACATTTAACTCCTACGTCAGGGGCGGAGCTCACAGTTTGGGTGTTCAAATTTGTTCAAAAGTTTCCATACACATCACCGCCCCCTCTCTCATCCCCCATCCCGCCCCCTCTCATCTTTCCTCTTTCCCTCCCACTCCCCCCTCGTCCTCTTCTCTTTTTCTTCCCCTCTCCCTTTTCCTCATCTCCATTCTCCTCCCTTCTCTCCCTTTCCTCTCCCTCCCTTTCGTTCTTTTCCTCTCCTTCCCTCTTTCATTCACCCCCCTCTCCCCTGTCGTCCACCCCTTCCCCCCCCTTCCTCTTCCTCCCACCCCCCGCTTACTTCTCCTCCTCTCTCACCCTTCCTCTCCTCCCTCTTTCCCCAACCCATCCCTTCCCTCCTCCCTTTTCCCCCTTCCTCACCCCACCCCTCTTCTTCTCCCACCCTCCGTCCACCTCGTTAATCCATCTTCTCCCCTCCTCTTCTCCCCTTGCCCTTACCCCATCTCTATCCTCCTCCCCTTTTGTTCCTCTCTCCCTCCCTTCCCTTCGATAACAAAACAGAGTAGGGGTTGGGTTTAGAGAGAGAGAGAGAGAGAGAGAGAGAGAGAGAGAGAGAGCGAGAGAGAGAGAGAGAGAGAGAGAGGGGAGCATTGATATAAACCAGACGCTATTTCATAGCGGTAATTGACTCAGCAAAAAAAAAAAAAAAAAACTCCTGTAAGTGGATTTTCTGTTTTGTTTTTGTTTTTCCTTCATAACAAAATTGAAGTCAGAGTTTGGGAATAATTGAATTTGTAAGTTTTAGGAACAGATTAGAGTGAGGGGTCGACAATTGGAACAGGATTTAGGGAAAGTTTTTTAGATTGTGGTGGGTTAATTGGTACTTCCCCCCTCCTCTCCCTCCCCTACCATACCTATGACAGGTGTTCGATTAATGGGCGTCAAGCAGTATAGAAAGAAGACAAAATTTAACACACACACACACACACACACACACACACACACACACACACACACACACACACACGAAGACAATAGAGAGAGGCAGACAATTTATCACTCAGGTATAGACAGGTAATTGGTCATCGGTACCTGCCAGTGTTTCTGATTAATGGATGATGTAGAGTTTTGTTATTATGTTTCAGTGTCTGTCTGTCTGTCTGTCTGTCTCTGTCTGTCTGTCTGTCTGTCTGTCTGTCTGTCTGTCTGTCTGTCTGTCTGTCTGTCTGTCTGTCTGTCTGTCTGTATTGCTCTTTTCACTTAATTTTAAAACATTAACGTAGGAGAAGAGCATAAAAGGAGAGAAAACAAGAAGATTGAGAAGAACAAGAACAACAACAAGAACATGAAAAACATAGAGCAAGAAGAAGAAGAACAACAACAAGAAGAAATAATAAGAACAAAAATAAGAATATGAAGAAAAGAACAAGAACAAAGAAAGAACAAGAACAAAAACAAGAATATGAAGAAAGAAGAACAAGAAGAAAGAAAGAACAAGAACAAAAACAAGAATATGAAGAAAGAAGAACAAGAAGAAAGAAAGAACAAGAACAAAAACAAGAATATGAAGAAAGAAGAACAAGAAGAAAGAAAGAACAAGAACAAAAACAAGAATACGAAGAAAGAAGAACAAGAAGAAAGAAGAACAAGAACAAAAACAAGAATATGAAGAAAGAAGAACAAGAAGAAAGAAAGAACAAGAACAAAAACAAGAATATGAAGAAAGAAGAACAAGAACAAAGAAAGAACAAGAACAAAAACAAGAATACGAAGAAAGAAGAACAAGAAGAAAGAAGAACAAGAACAAAAACAAGAATACGAAGAAAGAAGGAGAACAACAAGAACCACCAGTGTTACTAACGTCCACCTATTCTCAACACCGTGAATTGGAAAACCATATGTCAGGAAACTGCTGCACGAGGATCCGTATTACCTGTCAGCTGTGAGCCATCGTGGGAATAATTGTGAATGGCTCTCTCTAAATGGCTCCCTTTCCTTACAACCTCCTTCATAAATATTAATCTCGGTAGTGGTTGGTGGCTGGTGGTGGTGGAGAGAGAGAGAGAGAGAGAGAGAGAGAGAGAGAGAGAGAGAGAGAGTATACTGTAAGTGCCTTCTCCTTATAGTGAAAAGTAAGTGTATTTAAAGCCTCATTAAGACCCTCACAGCAGGTGTAGGTTGGAGCCTTACCTGTCCTGAGGCTTGGGGTCATAAGCTACTTGTGTGAAGGTTTTAAGTAAATAGTTGAAATACTTAAAATACCGACAAGAGAAGGAACAACGGGGAGCAATTATTCTCGTTCTAGTAATACTTAAGTAACTGTCGTGTTAGTAATACTTAAGTCGCGACCCAAAGGAGCAACAGGGAGCCTTTGTTCTCGTGTTTAGACTCACTGTTGCCTGGAGGTGAGCGCGAGTCTCCCCTGCTTGTATTCATGAAACGTACTCAAGATGTAGGAGGCGCTCAAGGGGTAATCACACCCACCACTGCACTCTAATGCATCCACGTACAAGTTGTCGGGATTTGTTTGCATTGCGACAACATGAGACACTTGTTCTGTAAATCTTTATTTGTATTAGGACTGAGATGCTCTATCGCTGAAGTCTCTTGTTTGTACCGAGAAATAACAGTCGTTTTCTGTAGTTAAGATTGGTTGATCGTTTTAACAGTGATAGTCAGCCATTTTGTAAGACTTTGTTTTTGTTTGGACTTGGAAGGTCGTCTTATATATCTCGTGTATACTTTTGTTTACAGTGGGAATAAATCACCAGTTTGTAAATAATTGTTTGCACTGTAAATGACAACAAGTCTATTTACACTGGGAAACATACCTGGTAATATAAGATGTATAGGTAAGTTACATCATTAAGACCTACCAACACCTGTCTAGGATACCTGACGTAATGAGACAAGACGCACAGGTGTTAAACTCTTGCAGCTGAGGAAACACATTAAGAATTTTATACTGTATAGTCTGGAATTTGAGATTATTAAGCAAACACAAACAGATACCTAATTCCCTATGTACCCTGTAATAAAGACGTCATTTTAACAGGTGTCGCAGGTGTAGAGTTCACAGCCCACCTGCCTGAGTAGCTGGGTGTCATGAGGTGAAATGGCGTGACCTCGGGGTGCTAAGGTTAATTTATACAGGGAAATATACTCGTTTATATTGTGTTTATTACAGGTATTTGAAACAATGTATGACTGACCTTTGACCTCTGTCCCCTGATGTTTGACCTTTTAAAGTTGGTCACCTGAGACTTTTTTTTTAGAATTCTAGTGAAACTCCCGGAAATATTCACACAAGGGGTCCTTGGACTCTGCAGAATTATTGGTTGTCGAACGAATACCTCCAGTTATTGGATGAAAGTTTGGTTAGGTTTAGGTTAGGTTAGGTTGGTGTTTGGTTGAGTCAAGTTTGGTTAGGTTAGTTTGCCATTGATTCTTTCACCCAAGTCCTAATCAAAACACACTACACTACTTAATACTCCACCAGGTGACACACGCCACCTCCTACCCCCACACACTACACTACCTCTCCCGTCCACCATCTGAGTGATTGGCAGGTGGTCATCATCCCTACAGGAGAGTAACGTCCACCTGTCACCACCAGCTAAGGGAAGTGACGTCCAACTGTCACCGCCTGACAGCCGAACACTCACCCACCACGAGTCGGTGATAATGACTGTCACCTGTCATACCTGGTACAGTTTAACCATTGACCGTGAACACAGAAGCTCACAGTAACACCTGGTTGACGTATATAGAGAAAAGGTACTTCTTATTTTTTTTTTGGTTTATACCTTTTTTTATTTACATATTTTGTTTTATTATTGTTTATTTATACTATTTATCGTTATTTCCTTCATATATTTCTGTTTTGGTGAGGTAACGAGGTGAAACAGCCCCCAATGGCCAGGAGAGTGAGGTCTAGTCAAAGGAAAATGTCAGGATTTTTCCCCAAAGTTTCATAATTTTCACGATTTCCCCCCTAAAAAAAATCCCTAAAATATCCTGATTTTTTCTTCATTTCCTAAAATTGTTTTTTTTTTTTCAAGTTTTCCATAAATATCTTGAATCACTTTCCTAAAATTCATAAAAAAAAATGCCCACTTTTATAAGAATCGTGATTTTTTATATATTTTTTCCTCATTTCGTAAAAATTGATAAGAAAGTCGCCAGCTGGGATGACGAGGTGACGTATTGACAAACTTGGCTCTCGTCTCCCTTGTCTTAAGTTGGAAATTTGGGCCGAACATTAACATATAATTAGCATATTCGATATTTAAACGGCAGCACGCATTGGAGGAAAATATTTAGTTTTTTTTGAGAATTAGTGAACAGAAGAAGTGGGAAAAAATGTATGTGGTTTATTTATTTTTTTATTAAACGCATTGGAAATTATTTTTGAGAATTAATATACAAAAAAAAATCCATGTAAGTTTATTTTATTTGTTACTGATATATAAATACAATATAAATCGAATCATTGAATAAAAAAATTTCAAATAAACACGTCGGCAAAAGATCGTTAGGACCGTTACAAAAAAAAGTATATAACAGAAAATTATTTGAATAATTAATTGCCAACTTAACGCAGCGGAATAAATTTAAAAAAAATAATCGTTACAATAAAATAATAATTATACAGAAGCAGAGAAAAACAGATTAAATTTTCAACGTAACTCAATAAAAGAAAAAAAGAGAGAGAGAGAGAAATCATTGAAAGATAAAATCCCTTTATAAAAAAAAAATCCAGTTAAAATCGCAAGAAAAAAAATATTCCAAACTACAAAAGAAATAAACCGGTAACAAAATGACTTACAAGAAAAAACAAACATTGAATATTCAGACAAAGGAATAAATAAGTTTGTTTTTTCTTTATTTTTTGTGTTGGGAAGAATCTGGGATAATTGGTTCACCTTTAAGGCCTAGAATATTGAGGGAGTGTGTCTATGTATGTCTGGTCGCGTGGGGCTTGAAGGGATGGATCACCAGCAGCGGTCTGTGGCTGTGGTGGGTGTGGTGTGTTGCTGTGAAGGACGTGGTGTGTGTTGCTGTGGTGGGCGTGGTGTGTGTTGCTGTGGTGGGCGTGTTGTGTTGCTGTGAAGGACGTGGTGTGTGTTGCTGTGGTGGGCGTGGTGTGTGTTGCTGTGGTGGGCGTGTTGTGTGTTGCTGTAGTGGGCGTGTTGTGTTGCTGTGAATGACGTGGTGTGTGTTGCTGTGTGGTGGGCGTGGTGTGTGTGTTGCTGTGGAGGGCGTGGTGTGTTGCTGTGGTGGGCGTGTTGTGTGGCTATGGAGGGCGTGGTTGAATGTGGTGCATAAGTCCGTAGACTTGCTAGTGATATAGGTGTTGCTGTGGTGGGCGTGGTGTGTTGCTGTGGTGGGCGTGGTGTGTTGCTGTGGTGGGCGTGGTGTGTTGCTGTGGTGGGCGTGGTGTGTTGCTGTGGTGGGCGTGGTGTGTTTGCTGTGGTGGGCGTGTTGTGTGGCTGTGGGCGTGGTTGAATGTGGGTGCGCGGGTGCGTGAACTTGCCTGTGGTGGGTGTTGCTGTGGTGGGCGTGTTGTGTGGCTATGGAGGGCGTGGTTGAATGTGGGTGCGCCAAGTCCGTAGACTTGCTAGTGATAGGTGTTGCTGTGGAGGGCGTGTGTGTGTTGCTATGGAGGGCGTGTATGTGTGTGGTTGTCGAGGGCGTGTGTGTGGTTGTGTGGTTGTAGTAGGCGTGTGTTTGGCTGTATGGTGGTATAGAGCGTGTGTGTGGTTGTGTGGTTGTGTAGGGCGTGTGTGTGGTTGTGTGGTGGTATAGAGCGTGTGTGTGGTTGTGTGGTTGTGGGTAGAAGAAACAGCACCACAACCATCACCAGCCAGACACCACAAAAGCTACAACAGCCACCACCATTATTACCACAACTACACTACCACAATAACAACCACAATCACCAACACACTACCACCCCCTCCACCATTACCACCACCCCACACACAGAGAGAGAGAGAGAGAGAGAGAGAGAGAGAGAGAGAGAGATCGCAGCAGTAGCCTTGGGAACGTTTGTAAACACATTCTGCCGGGAGTTGGTGCCAAACGTTTTCCAGGGGCAATATTTCGAGGTATTGGACCGAGGGTTTAGTTCCTCTCACATCTCCTCACGCCACATACCTTCCTCTTTCACATATCCTCACGCCACATACCTTCCTCTTTCACATATCCTCACGCCACATACCTTCCTCTCTCACATATCCCCACGCCACATACCTTCCTCTCTCACATATCCTCACGCCACATACCTTCCTCTTCCACATCTCCTCACGCCACATACCTTCCTCTTTCACATCTCCTCACACCACATACCTACCTCTTCCACATCTTCCTCACACCACATACCTTCCTCTTCCACATCTTCTCACACACATACCTTCCTCTCACATCTCCTCACGCCACATACCTTCCTCTTTCACATATCCTCACGCCACATACCTTCCTCTTTCACATATCCTCACGCCACATACCTTCCTCTCTCACATATCCCCACGCCACATACCTTCCTCTCTCACATATCCTCACGCCACATACCTTCCTCTTCCACATCTCCTCACGCCACATACTCTTCCACATCTTCTCACATACATCTCCTCACGCTTCACATCTCCTCACCACCTTCCTCTTCCACATCTCCTCACACCACATACTCTTCACATCTCCTCACATACACATCTCCTTACCTTCACTCTCCTCATACACACCACATCCTCTTCCACATCTCCTCACACATACCTTCCTCTTCCACATCCTCTTCACACCACATACCTCCTCTCACATCTCCTCACGCCACATACCTTCCTCTTTCACATATCCTCACGCCACATACCTTCCTCTCTCACATATCCTCACGCCACATACCTTCCTCTTCCACATCTCCTCACGCCACATACCTTCCTCTTCCACATCTCCTCACGCCACATACCTTCCTCTTCCACATCTCCTCACACCACATACCTTCCTCTTCCACATCTCCTCACACCACATACCTTCCTCTTCCACATCTCCTCACACCACATACCTTCATCTTCCACACATCTCCTCACGCCACATACCTTCACTCTTCCACACATCTCCTCACGCCACATACCTTCCTCTTCACATCTTCTTATTCTCCTCACACCACATACCTTCCTCTTCCACATCTCCTCACGCCACATACCTTCCTCTTCCACATCTCCTCACACCACATACCTTCCTCTTCCACATCTCCTCACGCCACATACCTTCCTCTTCCACATCTTCTCACACCACATACCTTCCTCTTCCACATCTCCTCACGCCACATACCTTCCTCTTCCACATCTCCTCACACCACATACCTTCCTCTTCCACATCTCCTCACACCACATACCTACCTGCAAATGTTTCCTTTATCGTTTCCTTTTTTTTTCTTTTCTTTTTCAGAGCATTTGGTAAAAATTCCTTTAAACGTTATAAATATTTACCTCATTTATGGTAGAATTGTTGAGTATTGAACTGATATTATTTTTTCTGTTATGAATGTTTTGTGTTGTGTATTTATAAAACGTTTTTGTCTCCTATGAACGTTTTTGGTTCGTATTATCTAAGTACGGAGACCTTTATAAAACGTTATCGTCTGCTATGAACTTTTTTTGCTCTTATTATCTAAGTACAGAAGCCATTTTAAACGTTTATTCGCCTGTAAACGTACTGTGGTGTTATTTTCTGATTATTTAAACGTATTTAAGACGTTTTTATTTGCCCTATGGACGTACTGTGACCTTTTGTTCCCTCATAAACTACTGTGAGTCTATTTTTTAAGTAATTCAGAAAGTTTTTTAAAAGTTCCTTCAGTCACTTGTATTCTAATTTTAAGTCACTTGTTCTCTACTTTAAGTCACTTGTACTCTAATTTAAGTCACTTGTACTACTTAAGTCACTTGTACTCTACTTTTAAGTCACTTGTACTCTACTTTAAGTCACTTGTACTCTACTTTAAGTCACTTGTAAGTCACTCTCCTTTAAGTCACTTGTATTCTAATTTTAAGTCACTTGTTCTCTACTTTAAGTCACTTGTACTCTAATTTAAGTCACTTGTACTCAACTATAAATGACCTAGGTCTCTTTTAGGGAATTTGGTCAAAGTTTCAAGAATTAAGTAAAAAGTTTCAAGAATTAAGTAAAAAGTTTCAAGAATTGGGTCAAACGTCAAGAATTAGTCCAAAACGTCACAAATTAAGTCACTCAAAAATTAATGCATTTTCCATAAACATAAAAATTAATTGCGTCATCATAACGAATTAAGAGCATTTATTTAACTCAGTCCAAACAATTTAATGAAGTTATGATAATTCCCACTGATAATTAATCACCTGAATAATTAAGAGGTAAAGGGCAGGTAACAGTTAATATGTCAGGTGAAAACTTAAGTTAATAATAAGATTAAACACACAGGGAAGTTAATATATATATGTGTTAATGGAGAGTTTAATTTAAGGTAATTAACTTGGTATTTAACTTAATTTAACACGCCGAAACCTAATCACAAAAAACCCTAACCTAACCCGACCCGACCCGACGCGACCCAACCGAACCCAACCGAACCCAACCGAACCTAACCTAACCTAACCTAACCTAACCCGACCCGACCCAACGCGACCCAACCGAACCTAACCTAACCTAACCTAACCTAACCTAACCTGTTGCTGCACCTCTTGCTGCAATGCTGTGCCTCAAGAATTGTGCTGTACTTTTTTTAATTAGTTTATTTATATCGTGTCTGGGTGTGTCATATCTGCGTTTGTGTGTCATGACTGTATGTGTGTCATGTTTGTGTGTGTGTGTGTCTGTGTGTGTGTGGGGGGGGGGAATAAAGGGGGAGAAATAGGGAGGGAAGGAAGGGAGGGAGGATGTGACCTTTAGGAATGGCCCTCAACCCACGAAGGTCAAACCATTACCCCAGAATAGTGACCTTCTCAGAGGGGCCTCACCTGTACTACCTGGCTCATTAAGGTCAGGTGTTGTACTCATTAAGGTCAGGTATTATACTCGTTAAGGTCAGGTGTTGTGCTCGTTAAGGTCAGGTGTTGTGCTCGTTAGGGTCAGGTGTTGTACTCGTTAAAGTCAGGTGTTGTACTCGTTAAGGTCAGGTGTTGTACTTAAGGTCAGATGATATACTCGTTAAGAACAGGTATAGGTTATTTGAGTTAAATCAACATAAATTAAACTTTTTTGGTTTGTTAAATACGATTATATGATGTTAAATTAACTTTTTTCCGACGGATTATTGTTAATGTGTACTTTTATGCTGTTAAATAGTGTTAAATTTACACCAAAACAACATTCATAACAACACAGAACATCCTGACTCTTTACGGAATTGTTAAATTATGTTAACAAAAGTTTAGAATTTAAAGTCGCCATTTTCCAGCTCTGTAATGTTATATATTCATTCTGATCTTATTTTGTAATACTAATCATATGTTAAACTCAATTAGTCTAAGATGTTAAATTATGAAGGCCCTGTTATCATATATTAAAAAATCAGGTTGTTAACATCCTTACGGTAGTCGATGATGTTAAAATCGGGTTAAAATGGCTTGATAATGTTAAAAAAAACACTCTAATACCTTAAACTAAGATCATGGTGTTAAAATGTATCCCTATGTTACTATATGATGTTAAATTCAAGTTAAAATGGCCATGTAATGTTAAATCTCACCAATCTTACGTTAAAAGTTTTTCTAGGTAAAAAAAAATCATCCTTGCGTTACTCCAAGTTGTTAAATTCAGGTTAAAAAAAAGACTGTACAAAGTTAACATTCAGGGCGGTACTTTTCCCAGGGTGTAAACTTAACGATAATACTCTACTGAGCGAGATAATATAGTGGGTTACTACCGTCCTGGGGTTAAAAATCTCGTAAAATTATTGTTAACCGCACGAAGTTAAGATTCCCGCCTGTTTCATAGTTACTTCGTGATTTTAGCGTTGTTAAGTGACTTTGGGTTAATTTTAAGTCATATTTCCGGTATTGGTAAGGTAATGTGGTTAAATAAGTCATAGTTCCGCTAAAGTACCTGTCAATATAACGCAGGCAAGAGGCGAGTTAGTGAAATGTGGTGCGTGATATCCGTAGAGTTTTGAGCCAGCCAGCCAGCCTCCTCTCTCACAGCCTCCCTCGCCTATACTGTACTGCGCGGCGGCTCGATATTTCTGATCTATATTGTTTGCATTTATTGTTTTATATCTTATTTTTTAGTTTAGCCGTTTTTTTTGCATTTATTGTTTATTATTATTATTATTATTATTATTATTATTATTATTATTATTATTATTATTATTATTATTACTCATCATCATAATTATCATCACTATTCATCACACAAAACATCACAACGTATCGAACTACTCAAATAATCGATCCACTTAAATGAGAGAGAATTAGTACACAATATATGTCGTAAAAACTATATGACTGTATTTGGGCCATGGTAGGTGTGAAAGGCGTAGGTGTGAGAGGTGTGAAAGGCGTAGATGTGAGTGTGAAAGGCGTAGGTGTGGTAGGTGTGAAAAGGCGTAGGTGTGAGGTGTGAATGCCGTGGGTGTGAGAGGTGTGAGGTGTGAAAGGCGTAGAATGTGAGAGGTGTGAAAGGCAGGTGTGAAAGGCGTAGGTGTGGGAGGTGTGAAAAGCGTGGTGTGAGGGTGTGAGGATGGGTGTGAGAGGTGTGAAAGGCGTGGAGGTGTGAGGAGGTGTGAAAGGCGTGGGTGTGGTAGGTGTGAAAGGCGTAGGTGTGAGAGGTGTGAATGCCGTAGGTGTGAGAGGTGTGAGAGGTGTGAAAGGCGTAGATGTGAGGTGTGTGAAAGGCGGAGGGGGTGTGAAAGGTAGGTGTGGGGGTGTGAAAGCGAGGTGTGAGAGGTGTGAGCGTAGGTGTGAGAGGTGTGAAGGCGTAGGTGTGAGGGAGGTGTGAAAGGCGTATGAGGTGTGAAAGGCGTACATACTGGAATAATTTGGTACAATATTAAACAAACTGAATAACTTATGGTTTGAGGTATGGCCAGTCTGTGTGTGTAATTCTGGTGTTAATGGTATAATTATGAAATGTCTCTTGTTATTGTTGTTGTTAGTAGTATTGGTGGTGATAATAGTAAAATAATAGTAGAAGTAGTAGTGTAATAGTAGCAGTTGTAGTAGTGGTAGTAGCAGCAGTAGAAGTAGTAGTCGTAGTAATATTAATAGTAATAGCACCAACAGCAATAGCACCAGAACCAAATATTACCAGTAGCAATCAACTCACAAGTCTTGAGCATTACACACACACACACACACACACACACACACACACACACACACACACACACACACACACACACACACACACACACACACACACTCACACTACACACTTCCACAGTTATTGTAATCACGAATATATTTTGTGTTGGAATCCGGTTTGTAGAATTACTCATAAAATATTTCCAGCCTCCAGTACCAGACATCCGATTAAAAGTCATTCACAATTTGCCTGGCTATAAGTCAGTGTCCGTCTGTGTGTCTGTATGTCTCACCATTATGTTGTATTGAAGTGAAAGCTATGAGGGGGTGTTTGTTTTTTACGTTTGTGTGTTTGTTTACTTTCTGGGGTAGTTTGTCTGTGCTGGTCTGTCTGTCTGTCAGTCTATAAGGAAATAGCCATGATGGAAGCAGTCACTACCTTTCACTCGTCCTACTGCCAAACTTTACCTACCGTAGTCAAAAGAGATCCTTCGTTAGTTTTCTCTCAGTAACATTGACTTTCTCCTCAGCCACCGTGTGTGTGTGTGTGTGTGTGTGTGTGTGTGTGTGTGTGTGTGTGTGTGTGTGTGAGATGAGTCGTGGTGATTCTTGGAAGAGTGTGGCCTCATAATTTCTTTGGTCTGGTTACCTCGTCTCTGTGTCATACATGGGTCATGTACTAACACCCCCCCCTCCCTCCTACCTCCACCTTCCCCCCACCCCCATACCTCCACCACCTCCCCACCCTCTCCACACACTCCACAAACATACCCTGGGGGATGCTTTGTTGTGTCAGTGAGCCAGGTCCAGAGGCACGTGGAACACACACACACACACACACACACACACACACACACACACACTACTGCCCCGGAAACATTTTTGACCTTGAATAGATTTTTTTCTTCTTTTACTTCAATCGGGTGGTGTGTGTATTAATAAGAAATAGAAAGAAATAGAAAAGAAATGAAAGAAAAGAGTTTTTGTAGTGCCTGTGGAGGGTAGTAGAAAATGTTAGTGTCATCCTAGCCCCACCCCCACCACCTGATGCCTTCCCCCACCCACCCCACCCCCTTCCAGGATCCTGTCTCTTTGTCCAGGTTCGTCTCATTAAGGATATTGACGAGTGGTGACGGAACTGAGGACTCGTCGACCCTCCTGGCACAAGTGTTGGGTTCAAGAATGGATCCATTTATGAGTTCAGAGATATATTCCGGATCTGACTAAAGACTCTTCCCCAGGTGTTCACTCTCTGACGGTGTGTGTGTGTGTGTGTGTGTGTGTGTGTGTGTGTGTGTGTGTGTGTGTGTTTCCGTAGAGTACAGGTGATTACGGATGATTCTGCTTCTTACTGCGATCTCTGTATCATGCAAATTATTAAGATACATCACCATTAATATTACCATCAACAATATCACCATCACCATCATCATCACCATCACCACCACCACCACCATCAAGACCATCACCATTTCACCATCACACCACCATCAAGACCATCATCACCAGCACCATCACCATCACCAGCACCAGCACCATCACCATCACCATCACCACCACCATCAAGACCATCACCACCACCATCACCACCACCATCAAGACCATCATCACCAGCACCATCACCACCAACACCATCAAGACCATCACCACCACCACCATCATCACCATCACCACCACCATCACCACCACCATCAAGACCATCATCACCAGCACCATCACCACAGCAGTAAAAGGCACAGGAGAATTCTTTACCTCACCTCACCTATTTTTCCCTCCCGTGCTGCTGAAATTTACCTGCATATAGAGGAGACAGTCGTTAGGGGCAGCCAGGGGAGGGGAGATACGCCCAGATAACACAACAGATGAAAAACGCGGCAAGGAAACAAATCCCAGTTGGTTTAAGGGTCTGGGATTTGAGTAAGAAATCCTAGATAGAAGCCTCAGTTGGTTTAACGATCTGGGATTTGAGGAAGGAATAAAGAAATCCTAGCTGGTATAAGGCTCTGGGATTTGAGTAAGAAATCCTAGTTAGAAATCCTAGTTGGTATAGGAAGCCTCGATTTAAGGGTAATGAAGAGGGGAATAAATCCCAATTCCTACAAGAGTCTATGGATTAAGAACTAAATAAATGAATAAATAAATCCTAGTAAGGAATCCCAGTCGGTAATAAGAACACAGATTTGAGGAAAGAAAGAAAGAAAAAGAAATCCCTTGTTGATATAAGGGTCGGAGATTTATTTATGGATTACAGGCCGTCGCTCGTGTACAGAAACACTTACCGGGGATTACGGATTTTTTCTCATTGTTATCCTCTTTTCTACTTTTTTCCGGGTTGGTGGAGGGTGAGAGTGAAAGGTGAGGGTGGAGGAGCGTGACGGGTGAGGGTGGAGAGTAGTGGATGAGGGTGGAGGGTGGGTGGATGAGGGTGGAGAGTGGGTGGATGAGGGTGGAGAGTGATTGGATGAGGGTGGAGAGTGATGGGTGAGGTGGAGAGTGGTGGATGAAGGTAATGTTGAAGATGTGGGTGGAGTGTGATGGAGGGTGGAGAGTGATGGATGAAGGTAAGGTTGAAAGATGTGGGTGGAGTGTGAGGTGGAGGTGACGGGTGAGGGTGGAGAGTGGTGGATGAGGGTGGAGGGTGGGTGGATGAGGGTGGAGAGTGGGTGGATGAGGGTGGAGAGTGATTGGATGAGGGTGGAGAGTGATGGATGAAGGTAAGGTTGAAAGATGTGGGTGGAGTGTGATGGGTCAGGGTGGAGGGTGATGGGTGAGGGTGGAGAGTGGTGGATGAAGGTAAGGTTGAAAGATGAGGGTGAAGGGTGGTTGGTCAGGGTGGAGAGTGGTGGATGAAGGTAAGGTTGAAAGATGAGGGTGGAGGGTGATGGGTCAGGGTGGAGGATGTAAAGTAAGGGTGAGTGAGAGGGTGATGTGAGTTGGGTTGTGACTTTTAAATATTCAAACTATTATATAGATGAGAGAGAGAGAGAGAGAGAGAGAGAGAGAGAGAGAGAGAGAGAGAGAGAGGGGTAGGTTTTTTAATACCTACGCTAACAGTTCTACAAGTAACATTCATCCCAACATATTAAGTATCGTAGGGACTATTCATATCCACTGAGACTTTCCCTTACCAGAAACTAAAAGATATTTGAAGTAAGATATTTCATCCTATTGAAGGTTTACTTGGCATGATAACAACACCATGAGGGGGAGTACCACACGGTGTTATAGGGGGAATTATAATCATAGGTAAATTGTAGATATAACCCGTAATTTACTTATTGTGGTAAAATGTTCGTGTTGTTAGTTTGTACGTAAAGTCAAACTATAGAAACTCTTTAGAAATGTCAATTAAAAAAAAGATCATCTCGTATTACCTCTCTAAGTCGCTTTTGTTTACATTTGACTGTCATTTGTTTCATAGACTATGTTTTTTTACTTATATTTCACTGTCATTTGTTTCATAGACGATGGTGTTATTTACATTTGACTGTCATTTGTTTCATAGACGATGTTTTTACTTATATTTGACTGTCATTTGTTTCATAGACGATGGTGTTATTTACATCTGACTGTCATTTGTTTCATAGACGATGTTTGTACTTATATTTGACTGTCATTTGTTTCATAGACGATGTTTTTACTTACATTTGACTGTCATTTGTTTCATAGACGATGGTGTTATTTACATTTGACTGTCATTTGTTTCATAGACTATGTTTTTTTACTTATATTTCACTGTCATTTGTTTCATAGACGATGGTGTTATTTACATCTGACTGTCATTTGTTTTCATAGACGATGTTTTTATATGTTGACTGTCGTTTTGTTTCATAGACGATGTTTTACTTATATTTGACTGTCATTTGTTTCATAGACGTTGGTGTTGTTACATCTGACTGTCATTTGTTTCGCCAGACGATGTTTTTATTTACATCGTGACTGTCATTTGTTTCATAGACGATGTTTTTACTTATATTTGACTGTCATTTGTTTCATAGACGATGGTGTTATTTACATCTGACTGTCATTTGTTTCATAGACGATGTTTTTACTTATATTTGACTGTCGTTTGTTTCATAGACGATGTTTTTACTTACATTTGACTGTCATTTGTTTCATAGACGATGTTTTTACTTATATTTGACTGTCGTTTGTTTCATAGACGATGTTTTTACTTACATTTGACTGTCATTTGTTTCATAGACGATGTTTTTACTTACATTTGACTGTCATTTGTTTCATAGACGATGTTTTTACTTATATTTCACTGTCATTTGTTTGCGTTATTTACATCTGACTGTCATTTGTTTCATAGACGATGTTTTAATTTATATATTTGACTGTCATTTGTTTCATAGACGATGGTGTTATTTACATTTGACTGTCATTTGTTTCATAGACTATGTTTTTTTACTTATATTTCACTGTCATTTGTTTCATAGACGATGGTGTTATTTACATCTGACTGTCATTTGTTTCATAGACGATGTTTGTACTTATATTTGACTGTCATTTGTTTCATAGACGATGTTTTTACTTACATTTGACTGTCATTTGTTTCATAGACGATGTTTTTACTTATATTTGACTGTCATTTGTTTCATAGACGATGGTGTTATTTACATCTGACTGTCATTTGTTTCATAGACGATGTTTTTACTTATATTTGACTGTCGTTTGTTTCATAGACGATGTTTTTACTTACATTTGACTGTCATTTGTTTCATAGACGATGTTTTTACTTATATTTGACTGTCGTTTGTTTCATAGACGATGTTTTTACTTACATTTGACTGTCATTTGTTTCATAGACGATGTTTTTACTTACATTTGACTGTCATTTGTTTCATAGACGATGTTTTTACTTATATTTCACTGTCATTTGTTTCTCAGACTATATTTTATTTACCTTTGAATATTTTCCCTATTTTTTCCCCCTTCATATTCTCAGCTGATATTTTCAGGGATACACGGGAGATATTTTTTTCCCCCAATCTATACAATATACAAGTCTGGTGGTGGAGGTACAGAGGCAACATATTAACACAGGTGTTCTGTATGTATGACCAATTTTCAACACTATCTCCTGTGTATTGTTGTTCTGTGTTCGTCTCTCCCTTGTTCCCTAACTCTCTATATCATCTCTATTATCGGTTTCATCTATATATGTGATTCTATATTTATTGGTCTGTCTATCTGTCTATTATCTATATATCTACCTGTCTATTTACAATGTATTTATCTATATGTTTATCGTTATATAACTACTGGTATCTATCTTTCATAACTTTGTCTCTGTCTCTTTCTGTCTCTGTCTGTCTGTCTGTCTGTCTGTCTGTCTGTCTGTCTGTGTTTTATCATGGGGCATAAATCTTGTTACATGCAATGCCACCAAACACAACTCTCTCTCTCTCTCTCTCTCTCTCTGAACAGAGTGCCACAAAACTCACATATAACGAAATCAATAGCTACTCCCCAGTATCTTGGTCCTGATGCCACCCCACTGGCACCTCCCCAGCCCCCCCACTGGCACCCCCAGCCCCTCCCCCACTGGCACCTCCCCAGCCCCTCCCCCACTGGCACCCCCTCCCCCCCCCAGCCCCCCACTGGCACCTCCCCAGCCCCCTCCCCACTGGCACCTCCCAGCCCCTCCCCACTGGCACCTCCCAGCCCCTCCCCCACTGGCACCTCCCCAGCCCCCACTCCCCCCCACCTCCCTCCCCCACTGGCACCTCCCCAGCCCCTCCCCACTGGCACCTCCCAGCCCCTCCCCACTGGCACCTCCCCAGCCCCTCCCCCCACTGGCACCTCCCCAGCCCCTCCCCCACTGGCACCTCCCCAGCCCCCTCCCCCCACTGGCACCTCCCAGCCCCCTCCCCCACTGGCACCTCCCCAGCCCCTCCCCCACTGGCTCCCAGCCCCCCCCCACTGGCCCCCCAGCCCCCCTCCTCCCCCCCACTGGCACCTCCCAGCCCCCTCCCACTGACCTCCCAGCCCCTCCCCCTGGCACCTCCCAGCCCCTCCCCCACCTCCCCAGCCCCTCCCCACTGGCACCTCCGGCCTCCCCACTGGCACCTCCCAGCCCCCCACTGGCACCTCCCAGCCCCCTTCCTGGCACCTCCCAGCCCCCGGTAATTTCTCCACGTCACTACCAAGTCATTGTTTTCGCTGCCTACCACCACTACAAGTCACTTAGGTTCGTAGACTATGCCCCCCTCGTCCCCCTCCCCTACCCTACTCCATTTCTCCCCTCCCCTACCCCCCCTACTCCATTTCCCTCCCCCCGCCTCTTAATCTCGAGATGTCAGATCGTAATTCACTTTTTTTCGGATTTTTTTTTTTCTGAATTAAAAGTTTATTGTTAAGAGATCGTAAGGTGAATTATTTTCTCTTAACTATAGATGAGGGAGAGTAACTCACTATCTCCCTTTAGGTACGAGTTATAGCTGGATTTTCAAAGGTTCGTAAGTTAAATTTCTCTTAAGCTGCAGATAATGAGAACACAAGTAACTCGTTTCTTCTAGATTCTCAAGGGCTCGTAAGTTAAATTTAACCTCTTAAGTGGAGACGTGAGAGTGTTCGTAACTGGAGACGTGAGAGTGTTCATAACTGGGTCACTATAGATACGTATCAAAAGGAAGATTTCTCAAAGGTCCACAACTGACTGACTGACTGACTGACTGACTGACTCGTAGTTAATCCCAGATAGCGTCGTGGCGTGATTATACTTCAGCCTCTACAATAACAAACTATACAATTTAAGTTACAACTCCAGATAATCTTCCCTCAGTCCACTGTGTACATTTCTCGGTACAGCAAGTCGCCCTCGCCAATTCCTCGTGATTTTGGCGAGTTTGGCGAGTTATTTGGCGTTTTTGTAGGTTGATTTATTAATGAGTTGAAATGTTTTTTTAATATAGTATTTTGAGTGAAATTTGGTGGAATAAAGTAAAGATTTTGAGATAAATTTGTGTTATGTGTGTCAAGAAAAGAGGCTCTCTCTCTCTCTCCATTAAAACTAGCCTTCTAACTCTTGCATACGTTCCAGGCCGTGAGATTAATCTTTGATCTGGCCTGGCAGGATGGAAGGGAGGGCATATCATCAATTTGTATCACAGACTAAAAGCTTTGGCTATTTTCACGTTTAAAAATTTGACAACAGTATTAAAAGAGACTTGAATGTATGGCTTCTTTCACTCATCCCTTCATTCATTCGTTTTAGGGAGGTGGGATTTTTTATTTTTTTGTTGGGGAGGGATTTTGGTTATTGAGGGATTTATTGAGTTGTGTTTGTGTTGAATAGGGATTTATTATGACTATTGATGAAAGTTAGTCAAATATTTATGTGCCTTGTAGTAAGAATGATGCTGGATAACGTGTGGTAATTATCTTTGTTTTCGTCGTAAATGTCTTTCTGTTTGCAAATAATTTAGAGTACAATTTTTTTGCAATATTTCACAAAATTAAATATAAAAAAAATTGCAAATATTTGAAATACACGATAAAATTATCTGTAAAAAAAAATAAATAAAAAATTAATTAATTCTCAAATAAAATTAAAATTAACTTAAGTTCATCTATGAATACAGTACAGTATATGACTCTATGAGATCTGTGACTGCATATTCGTGAGGTAACATAGTGTACATAATTATACTTTTTAGTTTTCTGTTATATTGTTGCTGGTTAACTGTTACCTTACCTCACCTCACCTCACCTCACCTCACCTCACCTCACCTCACCTCACCTCACCTCACCTCACCTCACCTCACCTCACCTTACATTCACCTCACCTCACCTCCATGAGATGCAAATGACCTCCATGTAATGCAAATAAATAATTAATCATATCTCCTCAAACGTAATAAAAAATTGTAATTAACGTCTCACTTTTCTTTCCAGGTAAGAAAGAGAGAGAGAGAGACTGATTGATTGGTGCAGCAGGTGTAAGCTCAGGTGAGTAGCGTTTACCTCTAGTGTTCCAATAATGAAGAGTTTTGGGGGGAATTTATCGAGGGAGCAGACTTCTGAAAGGAAAAAAAAACTCGTGTGTTATTTTTACTCTTAGATGTACTTTCAGGTGTACTCATAGTTGTACTCTCACATGTACTCTCATATGTTACTATTATTATCGTTTGATGTTAATAAAAGATAATGATCCGACGTTGTTTATTATTTTAAGTAATAACAATCAAATAATTGTTTTTTGCCGATTTAGAAATGTAATCATGACTTAGAAATGTAATCATAATTTAATTCCGCTTATTGTTGGCGATATTCGTTTGTGTGTGTGTGTGTGTGTGTGTGTGTGTGTGTTGGTGAACTTATGGTGGGGAAGAAATGTGTAAATATGTGTTTAATTGGGGGGTCGAAGTTTGATAATTCTTCTCTCGGTTTTTTTCGTTTTGTTTTTGTGTTTGTGTGTGTGTTTTTTTTATCTCCTTATTCGTTCCAGTCTTTCATTATTGTTTGTTTTCGTTTGTATTTTTCTATTTTCCACCTCCTGTATTTTTGTTGTGGTTTCTTTTGTTTTTCTTATGTCTTCTTTATTCTTCTTTATTTTGTTTATTTTTTCTTGTTAGTTTGTTTCTGTCTTCCACATATGTTTTTTATTTCACTTCTCTATTATCCCTTTCTTTCTTTCTTTCTCTTCATTTTCCTTTTCTTCTCCCTCTATCTATCTCCCCTTTCTTCCATATTTCTTCTTCCTTCATTCTTATCACCCCCTCTTACTACCTCTTTCTTCTTATTTCTATTTCCCATCTTCTATCAAACCCTCTCTTTTATTACCATCTCCCTCACTTATTCTTCCTTCCTCATTCTCTTTTCTTATTCCTCTTTCCTTCCTCTCCATACTCCCCTTTTCACTTCTCCTTCTACACATCCTTCTTCTCCCCACCTCCTCCCTCCCTCCTACACACCTCTCCCCACACCCCACCCCCCCCTCACACACACACACACACACAAAATAAAACGAATAGAAAATGGGAGAAAGAAGAAATAAAGAGAAGAATTGAGAAAAATGAGGAAATATTTCGGTTCATTCGTGTTTGTTTGAGCTTCGCCTTCTGTGTGGGAAAAATGACTACGTTTTTATAATGATAGTTGACTGAGAATTGCCAGGGTGGGTGGATGGATGGATGGTTAGTTAATGGTGGTTGTTACCGAGTTGATGGTGATTGAAGGTAAATTGATGGTAGTTTAGAGTGAATTGATAATGGTTGATGCTGAGTTGATGACGATGGTGGTTACTAGATTACTGTAATCGCGTGGTTGAAGGGATTGATGTGATTGATAATGACTTCACACTCTTATTGTTGTTCTTCTCCTTATTTATAGAATTACTTACAATAAATAATTAGGTGTAAATAATAAAGACAATAAATAAAGGAAAATAAAACACAGACCATACATACATACATACATACATACACATACACACATACACACACACATACATACATACACACATACATACATACATACATACATACATACATACATACATACATACATACATAATAAAATACAATCCAAAGATATGTAAATAAAACACACATGGGATTACAGTTGTATTACAGTAGCATCTCAAGGACCACATGACTGTAATATCAGGTCCTGTAACTCCTTCACTGTAATATTGGGTCCCGCTTGTAACTCACCCTCAAAGGCTCTTTAAGAATTCAATCCCATAAATCATTCGGTAGGGATTCCCGACCCTGGCTCACGGAACATAGAAAAGGGGATTGTTGAATCTTGATGGAGGAGGTAGGGGGTGAGGGAGGGAGTTGGGGGGTAGAGAGGTGGTGGGGAGGAGGAGAGGGGGTAGAGTATGGATGAGAAGGAAGAGGTAGGGAGTGGGTGAGGAGGAGGTGGAAGAGGTAGGGAGTGGGTGAGGAAGTAGGGAAGAGTATGAAGAGTTAGGCAGTTCGGGAGGAGGTAGGGAAGAGGATGAGAGAAAGAGAGAGAGGGGGGAAGAGATGGCAAGGAAGAGGGAGAAGAGGTATGGGATGGGACGATAGGGAGTGGAATGGGAAGTGACAGACGAAGTAGGGATTAAGGGAATGGGTAGAAGTAGGTAATAGGGGAAGGAGGGAGGTGGGGAGTGCTGGAGAAGATGCTGGTGAGAGAGAGAGAGAGAGAGAGAGAGAGAGAGAGAGAGAGAGAGAGAGGATAAAACAAGAAACATGTTACACGTAAAGGTTGATAGATGGCGCTGAGTCTCCTGTCACCCCCTGAGTGAGATAAAATACCTGAAGATCGACCTTATACTTCTCTCTCTCTCTCTCTCTCTCACCTGTTCCACCTGTTTACACTTCTCATTAAGGTAATGGCTTGTGGCAAGGGTTTTATCTGTTGAGAATTATTGACAAGTATCGCGATGTTTTATGTTTTATTGAGGTGTTGAAGGGGGGAGGGGGGATAGGGGTGCGGGAGGAAGAATAGGAATGGAGGAGAGTAAAGGGAAGGGAGAAGAGGGAAAGGAGGAAGGATGGAGGATAAAGACGAGGGAGCAGACATAGAATAAAAGAGGGAGGAAAAGAAGGGAAAAAAAAGAAAAGATCGAAAAGAAGGGGAATGGGAGGGAAAGGGAGAGGCAAAAATTAAGACATGGTAACTTGGGTAGAAGAAGAGAATGACGGGGAGAAAGGGACGGTAGAATGACATAAGTGAAGAGAGAGAGAGAGAGAGAGAGAGAGAGAGAGAGTGATACGACAAGCAGTGACAGAGAGAGTGGAAGCAGGAGGAGGGAGGTCACTCCTTGGGGAAATCATTGAATGAAGAGGAGGATCGACAGGTGAGGGCATTTCCCCTTACCACCACTAATTGGCAGTACCTGAAGGAGGACGTGAATGCTCCGTCTGGCGTAAGGAGGGGGGGGTGAAGGAGGGTGAGGGAGGGAGGGAGGGAAGGGTGTCGCTCCTGTGGGACTCCTCCAATGAAGGTCCTTCACCAACGTCGCTAAATTGGATTCATCTCTGTAATGGTCCGGGATTTACGGTGTTAAAGCGATTTTTCTGTGGATTTTTGATAGACAGACGTTCTCTCTCTCTCGTGTGTGTGGGAGGTTTGATGACAGACGTGTGTGTGTGTGTGTGTGTGTGTGTGTGTGTCTCGTGGGGGGGAGGCTTATGACAGGTGGATGTGTATAGAGACAAGACTTATAACAGAAAGATTTGTATGTGGGGAGGGAAGTAGGAAAGGGGAGGAGGAAAAGGGGAATGAAGGGCACACGAAGGGGTTAAGGGAAGGAGGGAGTAAAATAATGAAGGATTGAGGGAAGAAGGAAAGAAGGGAGGAATGAGTAGATGAAACAGAAAATGGACAGAGTCTGAAGGAGGCAGAGAGGGATGGAAGGAGGAATTGAGGGAGGAAGGGATAGATGGAGGGATAGATGGAAGAGATTGAAGGAGGAAGGGATAGAGACACACATAAATGGAAGAGATTGAGGGAGGAATGGATAGATGGTGGGATAGATGGAAGAGATTGAGGGAGGAAGGGATAGATGGTGGGATAGATGGAAGAGATTGTGGGAGGAAGGGATAGAGACACATAGATGGAACAGATTGAGGGAGGAATGGATAGATGGAAGGGATGAAGCACTACAGGAAGACTCCCACACTAGAACTGTGGTGGAAACAGTGTACTGTGTCATGGTATTGATTTAAACTACACGCGAGAGTGAGTGAGAACCTGCTGCTTTTGCTGTGCTGTGCTCTCATGTGCTGTGCTATGCTGTCATGTGCTGTGCTGTGCTGTCATGTCATGTACTGTGCTGTCATGTGCTGTGTTCTTTACTTCATGGATGTCCTTTGTGTATGTCCGTTGTAGCTCTCCTTCCTTCGATACATTCCTCTTACTTATTCATCCTACCTTCTCTTTCTCCTTCTCCTTTACTCTTACTCCTCCTCCTCCTCTTCCATCTATCTCTTACATTCCGTCTCTCTTCATTTTCCCTCAATACAAACATCTTAGTCTCCCTTTTCTACCTATCTTACCTCAGCATTACCTACATCCCCCTTACCCACAGCTCCCTTACCCACAGCTCCCTTACCCACAGCTCCCTTACCCACAGCTCCCTTGCACTAATAGTTCCCCTTACCCACACCTCCCTTACCCTAACATTCCCCCCCCCTCATACCCTTTTCACTTAGTTATTCCCTACAAATTTATTCAGCTTACCTATCCTTACCTATTTCCTTACCTCTTTACCTGCATGCGTTACCTGTCCAGATAATTAAGGTAAGATCTCTCGCTTAAATTGCTACGAGAAAATTCAATTAATTTCGTAAGATATTATTCAGGGACTCGTAATTTTTTTTTTGCATATATATTGGTGTTTTGGAACTGGTACACACACACACGTACACACACACACACACACACACACACACACACACACACACACACACACACACACACACACACACACACACACACATATATATATATATAATAATTACGTTGTTTTATGAGGTTTTATAAAATTTTCTTTTGTGAGACAGACAGACAGACAGACAGACAGACAGACAGACAGACAGACAGACAGACAGACAGACAGACAGACAGACAAAAAGATAAACAAACTTTCAGTCAGCAAATTAAGGTAAAAAAATTTTCGCTCGGCTTAAAAAAAGAAAACGAAAGAAAGAAAAATAAGTAAAATAGAAAGAACGGAAGCTAATGAAAACTTTGGCACGTGGGCTGGCGGTGTGTTTGTGTAGAGGCTAATACTGTACTGACGGTGGGGAGAGGGTGGGGTGAAGGAGGAGGAGTAAGGTGGGGAGAGGTGGGAGTGTGTGGTAGTGGGGTGGGGAGAGGTGGGGTGGGGAGGAGGTGTGGTGATGAGGTGTTGGGGTGGGGAGGGAGGGAGGTGGGGTGGGGGAGAGTGGGGTGGGGAGAGGTGGGGGTGGGGGAAGAGGTGGGGTGGGGAGAGGTGGGGAAGGAGGGAGGTGGGGTGGGAGGAGGTAGGAGTGGGGAGAGGTGGGGTGGGAGGGAGGTGGGGTGGGGGAGGTGGGGTGGGGAGGAGGTGGGGTGGGAAGAGGTGGGGAGGGAGGTGGGGTGGGGAGGAGGTACTTAGGGTGGGGGAGAGGTGGGGTGGGGGAGGAGGTGGGGTGGAAGGGAGGTGGGGTGGGGAGGAGGTGGGGAGGAGGTGGGGTGGGGAGGAGGTAGGGTGGGGAGAATTGGGGTGGGGAGGAGGTGGGGTGGGGAGGTGGGGTGGGGAGAGGTGGGGTGGGGGAGGGAGGTGGGGTGGGAGTGGAGGTGGAGAGGGAGAAGTGGTGGGGTTAGTGGGTTTATGGGGAAGGAGGTGGGTGGAGTTGGGGAGTTAATGGGAAGCGAAGATGGGAGGGAACAATGGAGGGAGAAGGGTAGATGGTGGAGAGGAAGGGAGAGGGAAGGCGGTAGGAGGGGGATAGGGAGGGTGATTGGAGTGAGCACACACACACCTGAGGACATCAATCGCGTCACAGTCTTGGTTTCAATTAACTCATCTTACCTGTCCTCACTAACGAGCTTGTAAGGTCATGGTGATTAGAGGTGTGCAAGGTGAGAAGGACACCCAACCTTCCCTCACCCTCACCTTCCCCTCTACCACCACCTCTCCCTCTCCTCTTCCACTCTCTCCCCTCTCATTAAGTTACCTGAGGCAACCTTGAACTAGTGAGGTCAAGCAGGGTGATAATCTTGTTCTTTATGGTGGGAGGGGGATGATGAGAGAGAGAGAGAGAGAGAGAGAGAGAGAGAGAGAGAGAGAGAGAGAGGATAAAATGTAGGTCTTGTCCAATGGTATTTTGTAGGTCCTGTCCAATGGTATTTTGTAGGTCCCATCCAGTGGTATTTTAGCAATTAACACAAACGTTCCACCCCGTTAGTTCGAGCAAATATTTAACCCTTGAACCTGCGACCTCACTTCTGTCTGTCTGTCTGTCTGTCTGTCTGTCTGTCTGTCTGTCTGTCTGTCTGTCTGTGTGTCTGTCTGTCTGTCTGTATGTATTTATTTCTAATTAAAATATATATATAAAAGGAAATATTGGTAAAAGGTGTTTTATTTTATATATACAAACCATAGGAAATATTGCATACGTGAACCTGAACAAAATTGAATCCTGGGAGTTTGTTTGTTCTTTTTTTGTTATTGTTTTTGTTGTTTTTTTTGTGTTTGTATTGTTGAAAATGTTGTTATTATTTCGATTTGTTTATTGTGGAGGTTTTTTAAGGGGTGTTTGTGTGTTTGTTTTACTGAGATTCCTTCCATTCCTATTTTTTTTTATTTTCTCTTCTCCTCTCTTCTTCTGTTCTCTTTTCTTCTCTTATCTTTTCCTTCTTCTCCTTCCTTCCTTCCTTCCTTCCCTCCCATGTTTACTGGCTGTCTTTATTCTCCTTTTATTTTCTCACTCTCACCTTCCCTCCCTCCAATCCCAGTTCCCTCCCTCATTCTCTCCCTCGTACCCCCACCCTTATTCTCTTCCTCATTCCCACCCTCGTTCCAGCCCTTTCTCCCCCCTCCCTCCCTCTCTCCCTCCACCCATCCATCCCCTCCCTCTCTCCCTCAAATTATAACACCACCCTCCACCTATGCGTCTCACACTAGCAAGTTATCGAGTGAAGTATTTAATTTGTTTTTTTATATTCGACTTTGGAAATTCTGCTTCGACTAATTTGGTGGAGACTGTAATGTTTTCTGTCGTGTGTGTGTGTGTGTGTGTGTGGGTGTGTGTGGTAAGTTATGTTGATGTATGCAGCATTAGTGGTAGTGGTGGTAGTGGTAGTGGTGGTAATGGTAGTGGTGGTGGGGGTAGTGGTAAAGGTGGGGGTAATAGTGGTGTAGGTGGTTGGTGATAGTGGTAGTGGTGATAATTGTGGTGGTGGTGGTAGTAAGTTTAAGGTAGATTTTGTCAGGAGGTTTATTAAAGCTTTTGTTGTCATGAGATATGTTAAAGGTAAGGGTTGGCAGGACATACTATAAAGCAGTGTGTGTTGTCAGGGTGTGTTGGTACCACCAGTAATCCCTGGTCCAGCTCAGGTCGACACCACCAGCCGACACGACCTTTTGATGTTGCAAGTAATCAAGAGGGAAGAGGTGAGAGGGAAGACGGGATAGGGAAGTGGTGACGGGAGGATAGGGCGTGTGGACATAATCAGCCAATTTGTAGACTCTTAGATCGTTAGCAGCCGCGGGTGGTGGCAACACACGCCTCCGCACGCCCATTAGAGGACTCCCTGCTTGCCACGCTCCCCGGCCACACAGGTTAACGGCTTAGAAAGGGGAACACCTAACGTGCCACGGCTGCTACCTGGCTGTTTTGTTACACCTGTAGTGATACACCTGTAGTGATACACCTGTAGTGATACACCTATAATGATACACCTGTAGTGATACACCTGTAGTGATACACCTGTAATTATTAATATTTAACAGTTTTTGCTCCTGCCCCCTCCACACACACACACACGCAGAGAGAGAGAGAGAGAGAGAGAGAGATCAGTTCTTTTTATCAAGAGGGCAGTAAATGGTACACATTACTCCGGCTATTTCTCACCAGGACGGACCCAGCCTTAGCCTTTGAACTTTTCCTTTATGTTTAGTTAACGTGTGTGCTGTGGTGACGTAGTGTTGTGGTGACGTAGTGTTGTGGTGTCGTAGTGTTGTGGTGACGTAGTGTTGTGGTGACGTAGTGTTGTGGTGACGTAGTGCTGTGGTGTCGTAGTGTTGTGGTAACGTAGTGTTGTGGTGTCGTAGTGTTGTGGTGTCGTAGTGTTGTGGTGACGTAGTGTTGTGGTGACGTAGTGTTGTGGTGACGTAGTGTTGTGGTGACGTAGTGTTGTTGTGACGTAGTGTTGTGGTGACGTAGTGTTGTGGTGACGTAGTGTTGGTGTCGTAGTGTTGTGGTGTCGTAGTGTTGTGGTGTCGTAGTGTTGTGGTGTCGTAGTGTTGTGGTGACGTAGTGTTGTGGTGACAGTGTTGTGGTGTCGTAGTGTTGTGGTGTCGTAGTGTTGTGGTGTCGTAGTGTTGTGGTGTCGTAGTGTTGTGGTGTCGTAGTGTTGTGGTGACGTAGTGTTGTGGTGTCGTAGTGTTGTGGTGTCGTAGTGTTGTGGTGTCGTAGTGTTGTGGTGTCGTAGTGTTGTGGTGACGTAGTGTTGTGGTGACGTAGTGCTGTGGTGTCGTAGTGTTGTGGTGTCGTAGTGTTGTGGTGTCGTAGTGTTGTGGTGTCGTAGTGTTGTGGTGACGTAGTGTTGTGGTGACGTAGTGTTGTGGTGTCGTAGTGTTGTGGTGACGTAGTGTTGTGGTGTCGTAGTGTTGTGGTGTCGTAGTGTTGTGGTGTCGTAGTGTTTGGTGTCGTAGTGTTGTGGTGTCGTAGTGTTGTGGGTGACGTAGTGTTGTGGTGACGTAGTGTTGTGGTGTCGTAGTGTTGTGGTGACGTAGTGTTGTGGTGTCGTGGTGTTGTGGTGTCGTAGTGTTGTGGTGACGTAGTGGCGTGGTGTCGTAGTGTTGTGGTGTCGTAGTGTTGTGGTGTCGTAGTGTTGTGGTGTCGTAGTGTTGTGGTGACGTAGTGTTGTGGTGACGTAGTGCTGTGTGGTGACGTAGTGTTGTGGTGTCGTAGTGTTGTGGTGTCGTAGTGTCGTGGTGACGTAGTGCTGTGGTGTCGTAGTGTTGTGGTGTCGTAGTGTTGTGGTGTCGTAGTGTTGTGGTGTCGTGAGTGTTGTGGTGACGTAGTGTTGTGGTGACGTAGTGTTGTGTGGTGTCGTAGTGTTGTGGTGTCGTGGTGTCGTGGTGACGTAGTGCTGTGGTGTCGTGGTGTTGTGGTGTCGTAGTGTTGTGGTGTCGTAGTGTCGTGGTGACGTAGTGCTGTGGTGTCGTAGTGTTGTGGTGTCGTAGTGTTGTGGTGTCGTAGTGTTGTGGTGTCGTAGTGTTGTGGTGTTCGTAGTGTTGTGGTGTCGTAGTGTTGTGGTGACGTAGTGTTGTGGTGTCGTAGTGTCGTGGTGACGTAGTGTTGTGGTGTCGTAGTGTCGTGGTAACGCGTAGTGTTGTGGTGTCGTAGTGTTGTGGTGTCGTAGTGTTGTGGTGTCGTGGTGTCGTGGTGACGTAGTGCTGTGGTGTCGTAGTGTTGTGGTGTCGTAGTGTTGTGGTGTCGTAGTGCTGTGGTGTCGTAGTGTTGTGGTGACGTAGTGTTGTGGTGTCGTAGTGTTGTGGTGTCGTAGTGTTGTGGTGTCGTAGTGTCGTGTGGTAACGTAGTGTTGTGGTGTCGTAGTGTCGTGGTGTCGTGGTG
Source organism: Homarus americanus (assembly GCF_018991925.1). Lineage (NCBI taxonomy): Eukaryota > Metazoa > Arthropoda > Malacostraca > Decapoda > Nephropidae > Homarus > Homarus americanus. The sequence goes on along the minus strand of NW_024731054.1, from coordinate 5,512,919 downwards.
ACGTAGTGTTGTGGTGTCGTGGTTTCCTATCGCCAGTCGTCGTTCGTTGGCTACTTCTTGTCGTGGTTTATCGTCGTTTGAACATAAATTAAAACAAATACCAATTATAACGAAACGTAAAGAAACAGACGTAAATTATCAAAACAAACACATTTAAATAAAGGGAAAAAAGCATTATAATACCTCGAACAAACACAAAAATGTCAAATTATAACAAAGACATTAAAAAAAACATAAAATAATTACAACAAACAAAATTATAACAAAGACAGATTTATTTATTTATTTTTTTATTTATTTATTTATTTATTTTGTCGTTATTGTTTTAAGTTTGTAGTTAGTTGAGAGTTCTGGCTGAAGCTCATTGGAAGAATTTAATTGGCAAAGTTAGGAGGACAGAACTGGCTGTTAACGGATAGTAGCTCTCTCAGCACGGCGTCTTAGGTTACGCGAGCAAGCACCGTAGATGTGTAAATATTGGATGCTGTTTCTATGGTCGTGTTATGATGTTACGTCACCCCACAGGAACTGAGTCTTGAGGCTGTACAAGGTGTGTTTGTTTATATTTCAGGTGTGTTTGTTAAGGCAGGTGTATTGGTTGATATTTACAGGTGTGTTAGCTATGGCAGGAATATTTCATGACTTGACAGGTGTGTTTGTTGACTTGACAGTATTGGTTGATATTTACAGGTGTGTTAGCTATGGCAGGAATATTTCATGACTTGACAGGTGTGTTTGTTGACTTGACAGGTGTGTTCGATGACTTGACAGGTGTGTTTGATGCTATGACAGATAACTTGGTTTATATATCCAAATGATGACGTTAATGATATATAGGTGAGTATATCCAGGTAAATTTATGAATATATCCAGGTTAATTAGTGGGTAATTTGTTCATATTTTCAGGTGAGTAACAAAACAACAGACATTATTAAGGAAATGTCTAAATACATTAATCTTCCGTAACATGTAGTGACTCGTGGAAAAACTGACTCATCTGTAAAGTCATTCACTCTAAATCATATTAATATTTACTCCTGTTGTGATGTGTTGGTTCATCACTATTGCAATCATCATCATCAATCATCATCATCAATCATCATCATCAATCTTGACAGGTGTGTTTGTTGACTTGACAGGTGTGTTCGATGACTTGACAGGTGTGTTTGATGCTATGACAGATAACTTGGTTTATATATCCAAATGATGACGTTAATGATATATAGGTGAGTATATCCAGGTAAATTTATGAATATATCCAGGTTAATTAGTGGGTAATTTGTTCATATTTTCAGGTGAGTAACAAAACAACAGACATTATTAAGGAAATGTCTAAATACATTAATCTTCCGTAACATGTAGTGACTCGTGGAAAAACTGACTCATCTGTAAAGTCATTCACTCTAAATCATATTAATATTTACTCCTGTTGTGATGTGTTGGTTCATCACTATTGCAATCATCATCATCAATCATCATCATCAATCATCATCATCAATCATCATCATCAATCATCATCATCAATCATCATCATCAATCATCATCATCAATCATCATCATCAATCATCATCATCAATCATCATCATCAGCATTTCACCATCTTCACTACCACCATCCAGGTAAATTTATGAATATATCCAGGTTAATTAGTGGGTAATTTGTTCATATTTTCAGGTGAGTAACAAAACAACAGACATTATTAAGGAAATGTCTAAATACATTAATCTTCCGTAACATGTAGTGACTCGTGGAAAAACTGACTCATCTGTAAAGTCATTCACTCTAAATCATATTAATATTTACTCCTGTTGTGATGTGTTGGTTCATCACTATTGCAATCATCATCATCAATCATCATCATCAATCATCATCATCAATCATCATCATCAATCATCATCATCAATCATCATCATCAATCATCATCATCAATCATCATCATCAATCATCATCATCAATCATCATCATCAGCATTTCACCATCTTCACTACCACCATTACCACCTACACTAGCTTCACCACCACCACCTCATCTATCACCACCACTATCACAACCACCTCCACTATCACCACCACTATCTCCACTACCACCACTATCACCACCACTATCTGGTGTGGTGTGGCCCTTCAGTCTGTTATAGTCTGTGATGTGGCCCTCAGTCTGTGGCGTGGCCCCTCAGTCTGTGGTGTGGCCCTCAGTTTTTGCAGAAGGCCCTGAAGGTACTCTTGAATAAACTGAGGTGTGGTGAGTTTTAATGAGATGCAGGTATAATTTTGTTCACTTCGTCGGGAATATTGTTAACGTCAAGTTTGGGTAGTTAACGCATCTGTTTAGCCAGGAACCTCCATAAAAAATGAGTCTGGTGGTCGTAGGGGGGTCGTAGGGGTGTGGTGGTTGTGGTAGGAGGGTAGAGGGGTGTCGTGGTCGTCGTGGGGATTTTTACAGGGGTGTAGTGGTCGTCGTGGGGGTTTACATGGGTGTTAATGGTGGTCGTGACGGGATTACATGGGTGGTCGTAGTCGTCGGGGTGGTATAATAGTATCAGTGGTCGTACTGAGGTTACAGGAATTTAGTGATCGTAGGTAGGCAGTATAAATTAAGGTATTCCCGGAATGTAGTGGTCGTACTAGGGTGGGTGGGATCGAATGAGGGTCTTTGAAGCATCTAATCCCATTTTCATTACTTATCGCTATCCCACGGTTGCCTTAAGCCTACCTGGACCTCCCCCCTCCCCCTCCCCCTGTAGTATGTGGCTCCTAAATTCTGAACAGCGTCAGCGCAAGAATTTAGCTTCGCCTGGCTTTTCCCTCTATTCCGCAACTGCTGTAGGAGTTACCTTAAGCCTGACTAATGTTCGCCCGGCTCATGCTTGCACTGCCGTTGTTTTATCATATGAACACAAGCCACCTACATATCTTAATAATTTAATTAGTTGCCACAAAGGTAAAATTACAGGTACAATAATTTATTCAAGAGTAATACATGTGTAATTATAAGTACAGTACATTCATAAACACATCAGGTAACATTACAGGTGTATTCATTTACTCAGGAACAATACAGGTAAGGACTACAGGTTGAGTATTTTCCAGGTGTGTGCACGACCATAATAGCGTCTCCAGGCAGGTGTAGCGAGATTATATTTAAAACACGTTAAAGCCTCGTCATAGCATATTTGTGTGCACTTAATTGTAGCGGTGGTGGTAGTAGTGGTGGTGATGGTGGTAGTGGTGGTTTGATGGTGGTGGTTGTGGTGTTGGTGGTGATGGTGGTAGTAGTGGTGGTGATGGTGGTAGTGGTGGTTTGATGGTGGTGATGGTGTTACTGTGGTGGTGATGGTGGGGGACAGTAGTGACGAGGTTAGAGGAAGGAAGAATGGAGGAGAAAAAAGGGAGTGGTAAGAGAAGGAGGGAGTGAATGAAGAAAGGGAGGGAGGAGAGGGAGAGAAGGAGTGGGGAAGGGAAGAGAGGGATTGAGGGAGGGATGGAGGGATGGAGTGAGGGAGGAGGGAGACCTGGGCAACACCACCCCCACGTGTATCGTCGTGTGATACTGCACCTTTAATGGCGTATGGTCTCCACTTCCTTACCACCACCACTACCCTCCCCCACCATCACCACTACCCTCCCCACCATCACCACTACCCTCCCCACCACCACCACCACTACCTCCCCCACCACCACCACTACCTCCCCCCACCACCACACTACCCTCCCCACCACCACCATTCCTCCCCCCACCATCACCACTACCCTCCCCACCACCACCACTACCCTCCCCCACCATCACCACTACCCTCCCCACCATCACCACTACCCTCCCCACCACCACTACCCTCCCCACCATCACCACTACCCTCCCCACCACCACCACTACCCTCCCCCACCACCACCACTACCCTCCCCACCACCACCCACCCTCCCCCCACCACCACCACTACCCTCCCCCCACCACCACCACTACCCTCCCCACCACCACCTACCCTCCCCCACCACCACCACTACCCTCCCCCACCACCACCACTACCCTCCCCCACCACCACCACTACCCTCCCCACCACCACCACTCCTCCCCACCACCACCACCACCACCACCACTACCCTCCCCACCACCACCACTCCCCTCCCCCACCATCACCACTACCCTCCCCACCACCACCACTACCTCCCCACCACCACCACCCACCCTCCCCCACCACCACCACTACCCTCCCCACCACCACCACTACCTCCCCCACCACCACCACTACCTCCCCACCACCACCTACCCTCCCCCACCACCACTACCCTCCCCCACCACCACCACTACCCCCCCACCATCACCACTACCCTCCCCCATCACCACTACCCTCCCCCACCATCCACCACTACCCTCCCCCACCATCACCACTACCCTCCCCCACCATCACACTACCCTCCCCCACCACCACCACTCCCTCCCCACCACCACCACTACCCTCCCCACCACCACCACTACCCTCCCCCACTACCACCACTACCCTTCCCCACCATCACCACCCTCCCCACCACCACCACTACCCTTCCCCACCACCACCACTACCCCTCCCCACCACCACCACTACCTCCCCACCACCACCACTACCCTTTCCCCACCATCACCATCAGCACCTCCCACCACTACCCTCCCCCACCACCACCACTACCCTTCCCCACCATCACCACCACTACCCTCCCCACCATCACCACCACCACAGGAAAATAAAGTAACATTAGGTACTGGAGGGTCGTGTGGGGGGGAGGAGGAGAGAGAGAGTACTGTAGGTAGAGAGTGAGGTAGAGAGAAAAGAGAGGTACTGTAGGTAGAGAGAGTGAGGGAGGTAGAGAGAAAGAGAGAGGTACTGTAGGTAGAGAGTGAGGTAGAGAAGAGAAAGAGAGAGGGGAAAGTAGAAAGGTAGGGTGGACGACACTGTTGACAAGGTTACCTGATGAATACAATAGTTACCCCCCTCCTTCTACCTGGTTTCGTTTTCTATTGCCTGTTATTATCTCAACAAACCACAAGAGTTATTTTATTTTATTTTGTCTTTAACAGAAAATAAATGACTAAAGACTAGTGTTATGTGGAGGATATCATCGTTACTTTACGCTTTAACCTCCAGGTAAAACAACAAAGGGAGTAGCAGGTATTGTTCTTTGACTCGTGTGTGTGTGTGTGTGTGTGTGTGTGTGTGTGTGTGTGTGTGTGTGTGTGTGTGTGTGTGTGTGTGTGTGTGTGTGTGTGTGTGTGTGTGTGTGTGTGTGTGTGTGTGTGTGTGTGTGTGTGTGTGTGTGTGTGTGTGTGTGTGTGTGTGTGTGTGTGTGTGTGTGTGTGTGTGTGTGTGTGTGTGTGTGTGTGTGTGTGTGTGTGTGTGTGTGTGTGTGTGTGTGTGTGTGTGTGTGTGTGTGTGTGTGTGTGTGTGTGTGTGTGTGTGTGTGTGTGTTGTTTGTGTGTGTGTGTGTGTGTGTGTGTGTGTGTGTGTGTGTGTGTGTGTGTGTGTGTGTGTGTGTGTGTGTGTGTGTGTGTGTGTGTGTGTTGTGTGTGTGTGTGTGTGTGTGTGTGTGTGTGTGTGTGTGTGTGTGTGTGTGTGTGTGTGTGTGTGTGTGTGTGTGTGTGTGTGTGTTGTGTGTGTGTGTGTGTGTGTGTGTGTGTGTGTGTGTGTGTGTGTGTGTGTGTGTGTGTGTGTTAAGAACCTGACCTGCACCACAAGGCTTATTATTATTACTAGCAAGTCCAGCCATATCTCCTTTAATGTACCACTACCACCACCTCTACCACCATTACTACTACCACCATTACTACTACCACCACCACCAGCATCATCACCACTACCACCACCTCTACCACCCCTACTACTACCACCATTACTACTACCACCACCACCAGCATCATCACCACTACCACCTCTACCACCCTTACTACTACCATCATTACTACTACCACCATTACTACTACCACCACCACCAGCATCATCACCACTACCACCACCTCTACCACCCTTACTACTACCACCATTACTACTACCACCACCACCATCATCACCACCACCACTACCACCACCTCTAAACATTATAACAGGCCGCCCTCACACCTCCTCCCTCACTCCAATGTTAACAGCCCCTCATAGTGCTATATTTAGATCTATACTTATGCTGTGTTGAATTCCTCTATACTGCTGCTGTGGTAATGCTCTGTTAAATTCATGTCTGTTGCTGTGGTTATGCTGTTTTGAATTCATCATTTTTCTCTGGGCAAGTTCCGCTATAAGCATACATTTTGCTGTGGTCAATCTGTGTAATGAATCAATGCTGAGTTCATCATTATTGCTGTGGTTATGCTGTGCTGTAGTCATCAATAATACTGTACTTATGCTGTGCTGTAGTCATCAATAATACTGTACTTATGCTGTGCTGTAGTCATCAATAATACTGTACTTATGCTGTGCTGTAGTCATCAATAATACTGTACTTATGCTGTGCTGTAGTCATCAATAATACTGTACTTATGCTGTGCTGTAGTCATCAATAATGCTGTTTGAGAGTCTATGTCAGGTCATCAACTTCACAAATCAGAATCAATCAGTTGAATCATCCAATCTATAATAAAAATAATAATTAATTCATCAACTCAAGTCATCATCCCGTTGGAGTAATCAGTCATCATGGTTAATTTGAACCTTAACTCATCAATTCATCAATTTCTTTATCAATCAACTTAAGGGATTATTTCATTCTTGTGCTCATTATCTAATCCTCTGAGGCTTTTAATCGTGTCCCTTAGTCATCAATTTATTAATATGAAGGTTAGGTTTGGTTAGGTTCAGGTTAGGTTTGGTTAGGTTAGGTTAGGTTCAGGTTTGGTTAGGTTAGGTTTGGTTAGGTTAGGTTTGGTTAGGTTAGGTTCAGGTTAGGTTCAGGTTAGGTTAGGTTCAGGTTAGGTTAGGTTAGGTTCAGGTTAGGTTTGGTTTGGTTAGGTTCAGGTTTGGTTAGGTTCAGGTTTGGTTGGGTTCAGGTTTGGTTCAGGTTTGGTTGGTTGGTTAGGTTCAGGTTGGGTTGGTTGGTTAGGTTCAGGTTAGGTTGGGTTTGGTTAGGTTAGGTTAGGTTAGGTTTGGTTAGGTTCAGGTAGGTTTGGTTTGGTTGGGTTCGGGTTTGGTTGGGTTCAGGTTTGGTTAGGTTCAGGTTTGGTTAGGTTCAGGTTTGGTTAGGTTCAGGTTTGGTTAGGTTAGGTTAGGTTAGGTTCAGGTTAGGTTTGGTTTGGTTGGGTTCAGGTTTGGTTTGGTTAGTTGGTTTGGTTAGGTTAGGTTAGGTTAGGTTTGGTTGGGTTCAGGTTAGGTTCAGGTTTGGTTAGGTTCAGGTTTGGTTAGGTTCAGGTTTGGTTAGGTTCAGGTTTGGTTAGTTTAGGTTAGGTTAGGTTAGGTTCAGGTTAGGTTCAGGTTTGGTTAGGTTCAGGTTTGGTTGGGTTCAGGTTAGGTTAGGTTAGGTTTGGTTAGGTTAGGTTAGGTTAGGTTTGGTTAGGTTAGGTTAGGTTTGGTTGGGTTAGGTTAGGTTAGGTTTGGTTAGGTTAGGTTAGGTTAGGTTATCAACATACTTTGATCACACAACTCATCAACGTGACTTAGTTATCTCCTGATCAGTCTCATCATCACCCAGCCTTTGTTTTGATCAGTTTATTAGTACAGGTGATCAGGTTTTGTGTGTGTGTGTGTGTGTGTGTGTGTGTGTGTGTGTGTGTGTGTGTGTGTGTGTGTGTGTGTGGGTGTGTGTGTGTGTGTGTGTGTGTGTGTGTGTGTGTGTTGTGGTGTGTGTGTGTGTGTGTGTAATAGTTGTTTGTCTGTATCTATGTATAGACCCTCTTCCTCTTCTCCCTATTCATTTTCTTCATCTTCCTCTTCCTCCCACACACCTCCTCCTCCTCCTCCTCTTCCTTCCACACACCTCCTCCTCCTCCTCCTCCCTCCCTCCCACCACACCTCTCTCCTCTCTTCCTTCCACACCTCCTCCTCCTCCCTCCTCCCACACACCTCCTCCTCCTCCTCCTCTTCCTTCCACACCACCTCCTCCTCCTCCTCCTCCTCCTCCCACACACCTCCTCTCCTCCTCCTCCCACACACACCTCCTCCTCCTCTTCCTCCTCCCACACCTCCTCCTCCCACCTCCTCCTCCCACACACACACACCTCCTCCTCCTCTTCCTCCTCACACACCTCCTCCTCCTCCTCCTCCTCTCCCAAAGAGCCCCGAAACTTATGTGCAACTCCTTGTTATTATGATAAAACCTAATTATATGCTTCATGGCTTTATTGGGATTTTATGTCCTTCTTAATTACGGCGGGACAGGCAGCGGCCCTCAGTAAGGTAGAGGAAGGGCTGTTTCTGTGAGGGCGGCGGGCGGCACTCCTGAAGCTCCTCTCACCCGTCAGGTTTCATCAATCTTTGAGAGAGACGTTTGTTCTCTCTCTCTCTCTCTCTCTCTCTCTCTCTCTCTCTCTCTCTCTCTCTCTCGATTGTAATGATATTGGTCTGTGGTGATACCTGTTGAATTACACACACACACACACACACACACACACACACACACACACACACACACACACACACACACACACACACACACACACACACACACACACACACTAATAAAAAAATTATAAGCACCTTTTTGTATCCATCCAATAAATAAGGTATATACGCCTCTAATACAATACTCCCTAGGTCTAAATCATCTCATTTATATGTATAAAAATACCCTGTTTCGAGCAAATGAAAATGAGTTTAATTGACTTGGAGCCGAGGGGTGGAAATCCCTAATGATGGGGGCGGTGGGGAGTGAAAAGGGGAAAGTGAGAGGGATTGGTGCCAGACTTTAATCAAGTTAACGTAAACACAAGATGGAGGTGAGAGAGGGGGCTGTAAAGTTACTGAGGTGTATGTTGTTGGTGAGGAAAGTGAAAAAGAGAGTGAGCAGAAAGTCAGTAAGAAGAAAGGAGAGAAAGGTAGTATTGTGCCACTCCATCACTTCCTTCATTACTCCCTCCTTCATCACCCCCTGTCAACACTCTCCCTCAACACTCTCCCTCCTCCCCCCCTCCATCACTCCCCCCTCCAACACTCTCCCTCAACACTCTCCCTCAACCCTCCCCCTCAGCCTCCCCCTCAACCCTCCCCTCCAACCCTCCCCCTCCAACCCTCCCCTCAACCCTCCCCCTCCAACACTCTCCCCTCCAACCCTCCCCTCCAACCCTCCCCTCCAACCCTCCCCTCAACCTCCCCCCCCTCCAACCCTCCCCCCCTCCAACCCTCCCCTCCTCCCCCTCCAACACTCCCCCCTCAGCCCTCCCCCTCAACACTCCCCCTCCAACCTCCCCTCAACCCTCCCCCCTCCAACACTCCCCCTCCAACCCTCCCCCTCCAACCTCCCCCCACCAACACTCCCCCTCAACACTCCCCATCCAACCCTCCCCTCCAACCTCCCTCCAACCTCCCCCTCAACCCTCCAACACTCCCCCCCTCAGCCCTCCCCTCCAACCTCCCCTCCAACCTCCCCTCAACACTCCCCCTCCAACCCTCCCCTCCAACATCAAAACACAGGAAACATTTCTACAACTAGTTGAATGTTGTTACAGTTTGTTGACTTAGTTTGTAGCTTTCCCGCCCTCACCTCTCCTCTCTCCACCCTCACCTCTCTTCACCTCTCCTCACCTCCTCCTCCTCTCCTCCACCTCTCCTCCCCTCACCTCTCTTCACCTCTCCTCACCTGCCCTCATCTTTCCTCACTTGCTCTCTCCCGCCCTCACCTCTCCTCACCTCTCCTCACCTGTCTTCTTCCCAACTTAAATTGTTTGGTTTGATAAAGTTAGGTTACGTTATATTAGGTATGGTTATGTTAGGTTATGTTGTGTATTTGGTTACGTTAGGTTTAGGTTAGTTTAGTTTTGTTTATTATAGGTTAGGTTGGGTTAGATTAGATTGAGTCAGGTTTAGGTTAGATCAGGTTAGGTTAGGCTGTGTTAGGTTAGGTTAAGCTTAGATTAGGTTGGGTTAGGTTAAGCTTATTTTAGGTTAGGTTTTTTTTCCTGCCGCTAGAGTGTCAGGTTAGGTTAGGTTAGGTTAGGTTAGGTTAGGTTAGGTTAGGTTAGGTTAGGTTAGGTTAGGTTTTTCCTGCCGCTAGAGTGTCAGGTTACCAGCGGGCGGCGGAAGACTTGGTACAGCACACGTGTTGGGTCGATACCTCCCTCAGTAACTCAGACCATCAGATACGGGCGATTGGCCTCACCACCAACCAGGCCGACAGTGTGGGTGGAGGTTACTGTTGGAGGTCAATTCCCACCCCCCACCCTCCACCCAGACCTATACTATCCCTCACCCCCACCCTCCACCAGACCTATACTATCCCCCACCCAACTATCCCCACCTATTTTACTTCCCCTCCACAATTCCTCTCCACCCACATTCTCCCTCACCCAGCTACCATTTCATCCTCTCTCCACTTGCTACATCCACCCACTTTACCCTCCCCTCACCCCTACACTTCACTCTCCCCACCCCTCCTCCCAAACCTCCCCTAACCTTTATCGCCCATCAACCACTTCTCCCCCACTCACCCCCCATCATCCACCCATCACCCACTACCAGCATCCTTCACCTCCCCCACCTCTCACACCCACCAAATCCCCAACCCCCCACGCCTCCAACCCCCCACGCCCCCCACCATTAACAGTAATGGCCAAACTTTGTGCTATGACTGGTTGGCAAGAAGTGACTGACTGGAGTAACTGTTGGCAGGGGGTGATTGGTTACCAGGGGTGATTGGATAGAGTGATTAACAGGGGTGACTGAACTGTTATTGGTTGCATGGGAAAGATTAGTAAACAGGGCGTGATTGTTTAGAGGATACAATCTCTCTCTTCTCTCTCTCTCTCTCTCTCTCTTCTCCTCTCTCTCTCTCTCTCTCTTTTCTCTCTTGTAATTAGCGAAAATTACTTTGATGAAGAAAAAGATTGTAAATTCAGGATGGAACAGATCATTTTAATTTAAGCCTTAGTGATGGAGCCTCGCCTGTTCCCGGATTCAGTTTCCTTTTATTAATCATTACTGTCCCGGAATATGAAATTTGGTGGCGTGTCGTCTGTTCCGTGTTATATTACAGCGTCCGGAACATAGCATTAGAGCGAAGCGTGGGAGGAGATGGTAGAATGAAGCACTGGAATGAAGCTAGGATGAAGTATTAGAGCGAAGCGTGGGAGGAGAAGGTAGAATGAAGCACTGGAATGAAGCTAGGATGAAGTATTAGAGCGAAGCGTGGGAGGAAGTGGTAGAATGAAGCACTGGAATGAAGCTAGGATGAAGTATTAGAGCGAAGCGTGGGAGATGGTAGAATGAAGCACTGGAATGAAGCTAGGATGAAGTATTAGAGCGAAGCGTGGGAGGAAGAGGTAGAATGAAGCACTGGAATGAAGCTAGGATGAAGTATTAGAGCGAAGCGTGGGAGGAAGTGGTAGAATGAAGCACTGGAATGAAGCTAGGATGAAGTATTAGAGCGAAGCGTGGGAGAAGTGGTAGAATGAAGCTGTAGAATGAAGCGGTACAATGAACCTAAGACGAAATTTGGGAGGAGATGGTAGAATGAAGCATTAGAATGAACCACTAGAACGAATCACGAAATAAAATATTTAGAAAGTAAATCCTGTAACAAAACACCAAACGAAGCACCATGAACGAATGAAGCACCGACCAACACACCAAACAAAACACTGCACTGCTGCTAAATTAATCCTGGAAATACGAAGTGAGACAAACAAACGCATAGATATACAATTAAACAAATAAATACGCAAAAACAAACAAGTAAATAAACAATATAGTACAGAACTCCATCGGGCAACATTGTTTACATACACACGATGGTGAATTGATATTAAACGTACTTGAATTATTATGATTGAAACAGCGAAACTCAGGACGACTCAGTGAATTGAAACTTGAAGCATTGAGGCGGATTTTGTTAGAATCTGTTAAATTGATGAAATGGGATGACTGTCATATGAAACTTGAAGCATTGATGGGAATTGGTTTAGTGAGACAGTGCTGTATCGATAATTGAAATGGGACGAGTCAGTACAATAAAACTCGAGGTGTTGAGAGAAATATATTTATGAAGCTGTTTTATTCATTAATGACGAGCTGAGGTTCTCGGCTTCTCACCCATTATTAATGAAACAAAATCCCAGCTGTGGAACCATAACCTAACCTAACAAACCTAACTAACCAAACGCAGCATAAACCTAACCTAACCACCATATAAACCCCTTATATAACTCGAAACACAGTATTAACTAATTAAATGAATGAATGAACCAGTGTCGAAAAACTCAAACGATCTCACTGTCACTGGGATGAACTGATGAGGTAGTTACACAGAAACATAATAAACTCAAAGAAGTGAATGAAACAGTATTCGAAGCTGTGAAACATAAATGAGCCAGTGAGTGGAGCTTCGAAACAGTACAGAAGTATAAACGATTAATATGAGAAATGCCATGAGCAAAATGAGTAATGAAATATCTACAGAAGCTTACAAATGATCAAGGCAAATTAATAACACAGTCGACGAAGCCACGAAGCCCAAGTAAACCAGTGGAGCTTCAAGACAAACCAGAAATGGGAGAAAGTGGAGAAATTCCGCTAACGAAAGGAGGAACAGCATGAGTAAATACGTATCCAGATGATCCAAGCGAATGAATAAAACAGTAGACGAAGCCACGAGGCCCAAATAAACCAGTGAGTGAAGCTTCAAAAACAAACCAGAAGATAGAAGCACCGAAGAGTTGGAATTCCATCAACACCCGAGATGTGGAGGACTCACCAGTGATAGGGAACGAGGCAGTGAATAGTTCAGTGAAGTTGTGCAGTCGAGAGTCAGAAGAATATGAGAAATTATCAAATGGACCAATAGTATCGTTGATTAATGTTTGGATTATCAGATTGACCAATAGTAGGGTAGTTTGACGTTTGGATTATCGGATGGACCAATAGTATCGCAGATTAGGACACTCAGTTTAAGGATTTAGAACCTCATTATTTAGGGTTTTGTTATATTTCAAAATATGAACACTGAACCCTTGATGTTGGGGCTTCAATACATTTAGGTCAAGGAAACAGAACCTCTCAAAGTTACAGGGCTACAATAGTCTAAGTTAAGACGATAAAACCCCCTGAAGATAGAGAGATGGAACCCTCGAAATCAGGGCTCCAGGAACCTTACACTCAGGGACACAACCATTGAAATGAGGGCTCCAGGAACCTTGAAATTAAAGGAAAGTAAAACCCTTGAAATACAAAATGATAGTTGGAACCCTGACAAAAATTAGCTCTTTGGAAACCCTACATTCATGAATACTAAACCCTTATACAAGTTAGGGGCTTCTGTTACCTACAAGTTGAGCCGTCGGGTCCCTCAAGTTAAGGACACGGGACCCTTGAAGTTAGGGCCTTTTGTTACCCTTCAAACTCAGGAGGGTGGGCGCAGACCTGTCACTTGGACCGCCCCTTCTGCTCCCCTCTGCGTCAGATAACTCACTCAATTTCCGCCGTGGTAATATCTGTAGTGCTGAGCCGTCCTAGGGAAAGATCCTAGCGCGATAAGGGTGGTGGGGAAGAAAGAAGGGATGGCGGGGGAAGAAAGAAGAGAGGGGGAAGAAAGAAGAGAGGGAGTAATGAAGAGAGGGTAAGGGGAAGGGAGATGGAAAAGGGGAGGAGAGAGGGAGAGGATAGGGTAATGGGGAAAGAAAGAGAGAGAGAGAGAGAGAGAGTGAGAATAAATAAAATAAAATGGAAGGGATGAAGGAAAGGGAATAATAAGAGGAAAAAATGGAAAAGAGAGAGACGAAGAGAGAAAGTATTGATGAATAAGAAGGAGGAGTAACGAGGAGGGAGAGTAAGGGCTACCAGGGAGAGGAGTTCTATGACAAAAGGGAGAGAAAAGTTCAATAAGGAGTTACAAGAGATGACAAGTGAGACAGGAGATAAACCCATTAAGAGATAGAGTGAGAGACAGAGATCATAGCGAAGATATTGTGTATAATGTATCAGCGTGTGTGCGTTAGACTACAGGGAGACAGTCCTGTAGGAGACCTGACCCCGGGAGGACAGGAGATCATAGTAAGGGGCGGACTACCTGGGCCCTCAGACTACTTTTGTTCTAGTGGTCCTGTACTACTGGGTGTATTTACATAGGGCACACGTACTGTACTGTACTGAGGTAGACACTGTACTGTACTGTACTGAGGTAGACACTGTACTGTACTGTACTCACGCTGAGGTAGACACTGTTACTGTACTGTACTCAGGCTGGGGGTAGACACTGTACTGTACTGTACTCACGCTGGGTTAGACACTGTACTGTACTGTACTCACGCTGGGGTGAACCTTGTACTGTGCTGTACTGAGGTGGACACTGTACTGTACTGTACTCCACGCTGAGGTAGACACTGTACTGTGCTGTACTCACGCTGAGGTGAACACTGTACTGTACTGTACTCACGCTGAGTAGACACTGTACTGTACTGTACTGGGGTAGACACTGTACTGTACTGTACTCACGCTGGGGTGAACACTGTGCTGTACTGTACTCACGCTGAGGTAGACACTGTACTGTACTGTACTGAGGTGGACACTGACTGTGCTGTACTCACGCTGAGGGAGTGAACGCATACTGCTACTCACGCTGGGGTAGACACTGTACTGTACTGTACTAGGGTAGACACTGTGCACTGTACTGTACTCACCTGAGGTAGACACTGTACTGTACTGTACTCACGCTGGGGGTAGACACTGTACTGTACTGTACTGAGGGGTAGACACTGTACTGTGTGTACTGTACTCACGCTGAGGTAGACACTGTACTGTACTGTACTCACATGGGGTAGACACTGTACTGTACTGTACTGAGGTGGAGCACTGTACTGTGCTGTACTCAGGCTGAGGTAGACACTGTACTGTACTGTACTCACGCTGAGGTAGACACTGTACTGTCTGTTACTCCAAGAGGTGGACACTGTACTGTACTGTACTCACGCTGGTAGACACTGCACTGTACTGTACTCACGCTGAGGTAGACACTGTACTGTACTGTACTCAGGCTGAGGTAGACACTGTACTGTACTCAGGCTGGGGTGAACACTGTACTGTACTGTACTCACGCTGGGGTAGACACTGTACTGTATCTGTACTCAGGCTGAGGTAGACACTGTGCTGTACTGTACTCAGGCTGAGGTAGACACTGTACTGTACTGTACTCACGCTGAGGTAGACACTGTACTGTACTGTACTGTACTCAGGCTGAGGCAGACACTGTACTGTACTGTACTCACGCTGAGGTGAGACCCTATGCTGTGCTGTACTCAGGCTGAGGTAGACACTGTAATGTACTGTACTCACGCTGAGGTAGACACTGTACTGTACTGTACTCACGCTGAGGTAGACACTGCTGTGCTGTATGTACTCACGCTGGGGTAGACACTGTACTGTACTGTACTCACGCTGGGTAGACACTGTACTGTACTGTACTGTACTCAGGCTGAGAGCAAGACACTGTACTGTACTGTACTCACGCTGAGTGAACACTGTACATGCTGTACTCTCACGCTGGGGTAGACACTGTATGCTGTACTCAGGCTGAGTAGACACTGTGCTGTGCTGTACTCTCACTGAGGAGACACTTGTACTGCTGTACTCTCACGCTGAGGTAGACACTGTGCTGTACTCTCGCTGAGGTAGACACTGTACTGTACTCACGCTGAGGAGTGAACACTGTGCTGTACTGTACTCACGCTGAGGTAGACACTGTACTGTACTGTACTCAGGCTGAGGTACACAATAGAACCTTAACAGTGAATTTCGTCGTTTAAGACAAAATAGTAGAAGACAAAATTTACTTCAGAACAAACTGTGACTGGAGCCCCTCTAGCACGGGGCCTTGTTCATAACCCTCACTTTTAATTATCTTCAGTAATATTGCCTCAGTTTGTCCCACTGTCAGGAACCTGCCACAGGGAGAGTCACTGTCAGGAACCTGCCACAGGGAGAGTCACTGTCAGGAACCTGCCACAGGGAGAGTCACTGTCAGGAACCTGCCACAGGGAGAGTCACTGTCAGGAACCTGCCAGGGGAGAGTCACTGTCAGGAACCTGCCACAGGGAGTCACTGACCAGATATGTCACCACATTTACTTGTAGCCGATAATTTAGCTGTACTATCGGTCCGCTGCCCAACACTCAGGTGGTGCTGGTGAGATCTCTTGTTGCCGCCTGAGAAGAAGAAAACGTCGTCTTGTTAACGAAACAATCCGTTATATATTGTCCGTAACGTGCGGACATTTACCGGATTTTATTTCAATTACAGTAATTTTTTTCCTAATCGGCTTTACTAACGTTAATCTCAAAAATTTTAAATGGGTTATTATTATTTATTACTAATATGAAGGTGAATTACAATAGTTGAAATATAACTGATGATGAAAGATGAGTCTTATCTTTTTACGACACAAATGACAAAATTATGATTCTGTTTCCGACATGTCCCAGAAAAATAAGCCTTCTCTGTTCCAATAACTAATACCTGTATTTAACAAGGAGAAGCTGAATAATGACGTCAATTGCTTCATAAAAATATTGCTCGGGTCTACAATAAACACGATGAACACCAGTTCATCATTATCTCAGGGAATGTTTGTGGAGTCAGAGGTGAATACTTAACACAGTACACTCAAAGGTAGTGTTTATCTTCACCGTCTAGATGTCGCCCTCTGCCGGCCGAGAAGACTCCTGCTCACTCCTCACCTGACAATAATTCTGTCTCCCGTAATTATTGTTAGCGATGTTATTACCCTTGATACTCGGTTTTAATACCTTTATTGAAGCGTAGTAATAGTAACAACTTATTAACGGTGATGACAGGATCCGTTTGGTTGTTATATCTATCCCCGCTACACTGGTGATGATCTCATTGGCAGATTTCAATACTCGTCATCTTGAGCTTGGATATTTACACCGAAACCCACAACAAAATGGGATCCAACTCTGACAGCATCCGGCGTCACCAACTCACTCGCTGGGATACTAGGTGTAACTCACCTAGTGGAGTCGTCCTCGATCACGTCCTTACATCTGGACTGGTGTGAAGGCCATATCTATCCTGCCTACTTCTGACCATGTTACCTACCCTCAGCTTCACTACTGTCTTCCAGCTGGACCTCTGGTGTACACAACAGTAGCCTGAGTCCTGCCCAGCCTGCCCAGCCTACACCTCCTACTGTGTCGTGGAGGAGGAGACCTTATTATACATGTCAGGATAACAGGGGTGGGTAGGGAGACCTGGTGGGGTTTTTACACTCTAGGACAGTGGTTCTCAACCTTGTTTGCCCCATGCACCCCTTTCATATGTCAGAATGTCATTCCCCTCCTTTCAGATTGTCTGCCTTAAAAAGTGCATTCCAAAATAATATGCATATAATACTGAAAATCCTTTATTTTTCCATATTAGTACATATACATTTCTCGAAAACCTTTCAATGTCATTCCCCTGATTGAAACCCTGCTCTAGGAGAACCTGTAGATTGGCCAGAGTGTTTAAACCTTACCTGCACACACACACACACACACACACAGACACACAGAGGTAAATATTCCATTAGTATTAAAGTGTTTTATACAACATGCATGTCGTTAAGTACAGCGTAAATGTGATTTAATGAAATATGAATAGAGTTAATATAGTATAGATGCTACTTAATGCGATATAAATGCGTTTTGATACAATATAAATGCAGTTTAATACGAAATAAATGATATATGATGTTATATTAGTGGGTTGCGGTGGCTGAGCGAATATAGCTCGTCTTCTGTTCTAAGGATCGTTGGTTCGAATACAGAACCCTAAAATGACCCAGTTGTAAATGAGTACCCAGATTTATAGACGGGAATTGAAGGTGGTCAGTACAGTGGCGACCTCAGTACTTCCTCATGTAACAGAAGCTTGGTTGCAGTGTACTGTATCCTCACTTCCCTAATGGGGTTAGGTTAGGTTAGTTAGATCTATAAATCCTATTAAATACACCAGAAACAATATACAGTACACACTTAACAGAAGAATATACGTTCTGTAATACAAAGTTAATAACACAATATGAATCGATTTAATACAGCTAAAATACAATATATTACTCATGTCATTAAATACAATATAGATGATTTGATACAACGTTAAATACAACTTCATACAATGTACATTTTCTTTCATTCAGCGTAAAAGTCGAGTCTGTTTTCTCGTCTCTCAGTAACAGGTAGTAGAATGCTCCTTTAAGATGTGAGGTAGGTGTCTCAGTAACAGGAAGTGAGATACTCCTTTAAGATGTGAGAGGAGTGTCTCAGTAACAGGTGGTGAAGTCTCCTTTAAGATGTAGAGAAGGTGTCTCAACATGTGAGAGAGTCTCCTTTAGATGTGAGGAGTAGGTGTCTCAGTAACAGAGAAGTGCTCCTGAGTGTGGTGTGTCTCAGTAACAGGTAGTGAGAGATACTCCTTTAAGATGTGAGAGAGGTGTCTCAGTAACAGGTAGTGAGAGATACTCCTTTAAGATGTGAGAGTAGGTGTCTCAGTAACAGGTAGTGAGAGATACCCAAGATGTGAGGTGGGTGTCTCAGTAACAGGTAGTGAGATACTCCTTAAAGATGTGAGGTGGGTGTCTCAGTAACAGGTAGAGATCTCCTAAGATGTGGGGTAGGTTCTCAGTAAAAGTGAGGATACTCCTAAGATGTGAGGAGGTGTCTCAGTAACAGGTAGTGAGATACTCTTTAGATGTGAGGAGGTGTCTCAGTAACAGGTAGTGAGAGATACTCCTTTAAGATGTGAGGGTAGGTGTCTCAGTAACAGGTGAGAATGCTCCTTTAAGATGTGAGGGGTGAGTGTCTCAGTAACAGGTAGTGAGAGATACTCCTGAGTGTGAGTAGGTGTCTCAGTAACAGGTAGTGAGAGATGTCGCTTAGATTAGTGAGGAGTAGGTGTCTCAGTGACAGGTAGTGAGAGATGCTCCTTTAAGATGTGAGAGTAGGTGTCTCAGTAACAGGTAGTGAGAGTCTCTTTAAGGTGTGAAAGTAGGTGTCTCAGTAACAGGTAGTGAGAGATACTCCTTTAAGATGTGAGGGGTATCTCAGTAACAGGTAGTGAGATACTCCTTTAAGGTGTGAGGGATTCTCTAGTAACAGGTAGTGAGAGATACTCCTTTAAGGTGTGAGTAGGTGTCTCAGTAACAGGTAGTAGAGATACTCCTTTGGAGTGTGAGGAGTAGGTGTCTCAGTAACAGGTAGTGAAGATCTCCTTAAGGTGTGTGGTGTGATTCTCCTTTTAGATGTGAGGAGTAGGTGTCTCAGTAACAGGTAGTAGGAGATACTCCTTTAAGGTGTGAGGTAGGTGTCTCAGTAACAGGTAGTGAGAATGCTCCTCTAAGAGTGTGAGAGTGGAATTTCTCAGTAACAGGTAGTGAGAGATACTCCTTTAAGATGTGATTAGAGTGTCTCAGTAACAGTGTAGTGGGGTACTCCTTTAAGGTGTGAGAGTAGGTGTCTCCAACGTGGGTAGTGAGATGTATATCTTTAAGGTGTGAGGAGTAGGTGTCTCAGTACAGGTATGAGAGATGCTCCTCTAAAGGTGCTTTGAGATGGTGTGTAGTAACAGGTGGTGAGAGATCTCCTTTAAGGTGTGAGGTAGGTGTCTCAGTAACAGGTAGTGAGGAGATGCTCCTCCTAAGGTGTAGTAGGTGTCTCAGTAACAGGTAGTGAAATGCTCCTTTAAGGTGTGAGGTAGGTGTCTCAGTAACAGGTAGTGAGAGATACTCCTCTAAGGTGTGAGGGTAGGTGTCTCAGTAACAGGAGTGGTGAGAGATGCTCTTTTTAGATGTACATGGTATGAGAGAAATGGCTAGGTGTGCAGGTGTTATGGTGTACAGGTGTTATGGTGTACAGGTGTTCTGGTGCACAGGTGTTCTGAGTGTACAGGTCTTCTGGTGTACAGGTCTTCTGGTGTAGGTCTTCTGGTGTGCAGGTCTTCTGGTGTACAGGTGTTCTAGTGTACAAGGTGTTCGTGTACAGGTCTTCTGGTGTGTGGGTGTTCTGATGTACAGGTGTTATGGTGTACAGGTGTTCTGGTGTACAGGTGTTCTGGTGTACAGATGTTCTGGTGTACAGGTGTTCTGGTGTTATAATGTACAGGTGTTCTAGTGTGCAGGTGTTCTGGTGGCAGGTGTTATGGTGTACAGGTGTTCTGGTGTACAGATGTTCTGGTGTGGTGTTCTGGTGTGCAGGTGTTCTGGTGTACAGGTGTTCTGGTGTACGGTGTTCTGGTGTCAGGAGTTGTTCTGGTGTACAGGTGTTCTGTGCAGGTGTTCTAGTGTGTAGGTGTTCTGGTGTACAGGGTGTTCTGTTGTCTGGTGTTCTGGTGTACAGGTGTTCTGGTGTGGGTGTTCTGGTTATAGGTGGTCCTTAAAATCTCCTGACAAGTAGTCTCATGACTGGATACCTCCATGACCCCTATGGTTCCCTCCTCTGTCTCAACCTCCCCATACTCTCCCTCCGATACTACCGTGGACCTCTCATTGAAAAGGATT
>NW_024731054.1:5489319-5492174 GCF_018991925.1 Homarus americanus | reverse complement strand
GTACAGTAGTCCTCCCGCCCTGCTATATGGCAGTGAGACACGGGTCACATACAGAAAACACTCACACTAACAATAGACACTCACACTAACAATAGACCCACACTAACAATAGACACTCACACTAACAATAGACACTCACACTAACAATAGACACTCACACTAACAATAGACACTGACGCTAACAAACCCGCAGGTAACAAAAGTGGAAGAAGAAGATGAAGGAGGGAAGTAGAAGAAGAAGGAAGGAGATAATAAGAAGAAAAACGAGAAAGAGTAGGAGATGAAGGAAAATAAATAGGAGAAGGCGTAGGAGGAAGAGGAATAAGAAGGAGGAAGAGAGGAGACGAAAAGAGGAGGAGGAGGAGGAGGAGGGAGGGTGAAGTCAGCCCAGGGATATACTCAGCCAGGCGAGACGAGCTGCTGTGTACAACCCGTGGTGTAAAGACGCCATAAAATTGGGAGGGTGAGACTGGCCACTGTTCTGCCGTGGTCGGAGTGGGTCCTTGGCGTCGTCTGCTGGGGTAATGATGAGCCGCCCTTTCAGGTATCTCAAAATAGGATTCACACATGATTAGCGAGTGTCAGCGAGTCTTTAAGGGCGTGATAGGCTGTGATATTGTCTCCCTTACGCTCCGTTGGGCAGCCCGAGGAGTTTTTATAACCAGGCGACGATGCAGAAGGTTTGAGGTGGAGGAACAGGTTGTCGCGAGGGTCTTCATAGATCTAATTTGCTGATATGGTTTTGGGGATTTTTGAAAGATTCGTCCGTGGTTTGGGTTTTATTTTCATTAATTTTGAAGATTTTTTTTTGGGGGTGGATCATCTGAAGAATCCCAACCCCACCCCACCCTCACCCACCCACCCCAACCCAACCCACCCCACCCACCCCACCCCACCCCACCCACCCCACCCACCCCACCCTACCCCCCACCCTCACCCTCACCCACCCACCCTCACCCCCACCCTCACCCCACCCCACCCACCCCACCCCCCACCCCACCCTCACACCCACCTCCACCCCAACCCCACCCCACCCCACCCCACCCACCCACCCCACCCCCACCCCTCACCCCACCCCACCTCACCCCACCCCACTCACCCCAACCCCACCCCACCCTACCTACCCTACCCCCCACCGCACCCTATCAAAGGTAATTCCGAACCCTCATGATTACAGTATAAATTTGGAAGATTAAATACTTAAGATGCTACACGAACGCCCTGGCCTGTTGTCTCCTGCTACTACAACTTCTTCCCATTTCTCAGAGTTAAGGAGGAGCATCGAGGGTGTTTTTTTTTTTTTTGAGGGAAGGTCAAGTTTCATTGAGTTTATAAAAGGTATTGTGAGTTTTTGGAAGAGGTTAATCGATGTTGTGAATGAGAAAGGAGGAGGGGGAAGAAAGGAAGAGGAGGTGGTGGTGGAATAGGAAGGTGGATTGCCCCGAGTGGTGGAGTGTTTGGGTTGGGATAGGTTAGTTGCTTTGGGTTGGGTTGGTTGCGTTAGGATTAGTTCCGCTGGGTGGGGTTGGTTTAGGTTAGGTTAGGGTGATTTTATTCTACTGCACTCCTGAGGGATTTTGTCCATTGAGATTTTGTCCTTGGTGGTTTTGTCCGGGAGTTTTGTCCGGGTGGTTGTTTCAGGGGTTTGTCCGTGTATTGAAAGTCACTGAGGCGGTCCTGTAATACAACAATAAGGAGTATGAGGATAATGTTATTCTTATGTTTATGGAGTCTGTGATGTCTTCAGTCGTTTATACTCTTAACGTGGCTCTGTGTTATTTGTTTATATATAAAACAAATGAGCATACTGTAGAAATTGGATCTCATTGATGTTATATTACTGTTGACTTGTATAAGGCATGAGGTATTAAGACGTTTATACTCTGTGGTTTCATGTTACATTTATACGCCAAAATAAAAACAAATGAGCGTAGGGAGTTAGATCTCATTGTTGTTAATATTATTGTTGATATGTATAAAAGAATTAGAGAGTTATCAAGACGTTTATTCTCTGTGTCGGGGTTTCGATACCATCTTGTGGCTTCTTGGTTTATAATGGTACCAGTAATAGATTCTCCATAACATATACTGGTGATATATCTAGCAGTGAACATGAAAGACTATGACTATTAAAATGGTCAGGATTGAATGTGCAATATTCTGAAACGTGTGAAAATGTTCATATATATATATATATATATATATATATATATATTCGTTCACCAACATCCACACATGAACAATCACAGACTCAACTTCCTCCTCCATATAAACACAAACATCTCTCCACCCAGTCACAAATATAGACACCCCCAACACACACACACTCACTGACACCCAAAACACACACATCCCACACACACACAGACACGCACCCCACACACAGACACACACACACCCCCACACACAGAACACACACCCCCCCCCACACGCACAGACACACACACCCACCCCCACACGCACAGACACACACACCCACCCCACACACACAGACACACACAGACACATTCATCCCCCCACACACAGACACACACACACACCCACCTCCCACACGCACAGACACACACACACCCACCCCCACACGCACAGACACACACCCACCCCCCACACGCACAGACACACACACCCACCCCACACAGACACACACAGACACATTCCCCCCACACACAGACACACACACACACACCCACCCCCACACACGCACAGACACACCCACCCACCCCACACACACAGACACACACACCCACCCCCACACACACAGACACACACCCACCCCCCACACACAGACACACACACTCACCCCCCACACACTCACACCTCTCTACATCCTCTCATAACACCAACATACACCACCC
>NW_024731054.1:5454319-5486819 GCF_018991925.1 Homarus americanus | reverse complement strand
CTCCTCTTCTTCCCTCTCCCTCCTCCTACTTTTTGTCTTCTTTTCTCCTTCCTCCTCTTTCCTTCTAGTTTCGTTTCATCTTCCCTCCCTTTCCTCCCTTTTCCTCCTCATCTTCTTCTTCCTCCTCCTTCCTTCCTCATTTTATTCTCTTCCTTCCTCTTTTTTCCTTCTTCCCATTTTCTTCCTCCTCCTCCTGTCCATGTTTCACAGCATATTTCTCCATTTAAATAGCCCAGAATCGAAGAGTTCACCGGTGGTAGTATAGTGAGGCGGTTTATCAGACCAGGTGTGAATGCCACGACAGCTTCTCCACACACCCTGCAGATGCACCACCACCACTTCATCCACTCACAACGCTTTCAACGCCGCGTAGAATGAGCGTTGATAAGACCAGCATTATTAGGCACAACAGGAGGTGGTGTTCACGTGGGGGTGAGCTGAGTGTTAACCAAGTGTGTGTGGTGATGGGGGTGTGTGTGGTGGTGTGGGAGGGGTGTGGTGGTGGGGGTGTGTATGGTGGTGGAGGGGTGTGTGTGGTGGTGGGGGTTGGTGAGTGGTGGTGTGTGGGTGTGAGGTGGTGTGGGGTGTGTGTGGTGGTGGGGGGTGTTTGGTGGTGGGGGGTGGTGGTGGGGTAGAGGGTTGAGTTGTGCAACCAAGTGTGTGTGGTGATGGGGTGTGTGGTTGAAGGTGTGGTGGTGGGGTGTGGTGGTGTGGTGGGGGGGGGGTGGGGGGGGGGTGGTGTGTGGGTGTGTGGTAGGTGTGGGGGGTGGTGTGGTGGGGGGGAGGTGGGGGTGGTGGTGGAGGTGGAGGTGGAGGTGGTGGGGGAGTAGGTGGTGTGGAAGGGGTGGTAGGGTGTGTGGTGGTGGGGGAGGTGGTGGTGGTGGAAGGGTGTGTGATGGTGGTGGTGGAGGTGTGTGGTGGTGGAGGTGTGTGGGATGGAGGGGTGTGGTGGTGGAGGTGTGTGGTGGTGAGGAGGTGTGTGGTGAGGGGTGTGGGTGGGGGGTGTGGTGGGGGGGGTGGTGGTGGGTGTGGTGGTGGGGGTGTTTGTGGTGATAGGGTGTGGGGGTGTGTGGGTGGGGTGTGTTGGTGGTGGTGTGTGGGGAGGTGAGGGAGGTGGGGGAGTGGTGGGGGGGGTGTGGTGGGGTGGTGGTGGGTGTTTGATGGTGATAGGGGTGTGGGGGGTGTGTGGTGGGGTGTGGGGGTGTAGGTGGGTGGTGGGGGTGGTGGTGGGGGGGTGGTGGTTTTGTGGTGGGATAGGGGGGTGTGTGTGGTGGGTGTGTGATGGGTGGGAAAGTGGTGGGAAGTGGTGGTGTGTGGTGGTGGGGGTGGTGGTGAAGTGTGTGGTGGTGGGGTGTGCGGTGGTGGTGGAAGGGTGGTGGTGGTGGTGGCTGGGTGTTGGTGGTGGGGAGGGGTGTGTGTGTGGTGCTGGGGTGTGGGTGATAGTGGAGGGGTGTGTGGTGGTGGTGAAGGGGTGGGTGATAGTGGAGGGGTGTGGTGGTGTAAGGGTGTGTGGTGGTGGGAAGGGGTGGTGGTGGATAGGGAGGGGTGTGTGGTGGTGGTGGGGGTGTGTGGGTGATAGGGGGGTGGTGGGGTGAAGGGGTGTGTGGTGGAGGAGGGTGGTGGAAGGGAGGGGTGTGTGGGTGTGGTGGAGGGGTGTGGTGATAGTGGAGGGGTGTGTGGGATAGGGAGGGGTGTGGTGGATAGGGAGGGGTGTGGGGGAGGGGTGTGGGGGGGAGGGTGTGTGGTGGTAGGGGAGGGGTGGTGGAGGGTGTGTGGATAGTGGAGGGGTGTGTGGTGGTGGTGGAGGGGTGTGGTGATAGTGGAGGGGTGTGATAGGAGGGTGGGGTAGTAGTGAGGGGGTGGTAGTAGGAGGGGTGTGTGGTGGTGTGAAGGTGTGGTGGATAGGAGGGGTGGTGGTGGTGGAGGGGTGTGGTGGTGGAGGGGTGTGTGGTGATGGTGGAGGGGTGTGGTGGTGGTGAAGGGTGTGTGGTGGATAGTGGAGGGTGTGTGGTAGTAGGGAGTGTGGTGGTGGTAGTGGTCTGGAGGTTGCTGCTGTTGCTGCTGCGTCACCCCAACAACAGGTGATAAAAGGTGATTATATGCCGTAAAGTAATGCAATTAGCACCCTGATTGCTCCTGTCTGACCACTGGCTAGTCAAGTGGTCGCCCTGCTGTGTGTGTGTGTGTGTGTGTGTGTGTGTGTGTGACCCTGGGTGACGACTACATGTGTGCGCTTTGAATTATTGTGTGTGTGTGTGTGTGTCTGTGTGTGTGTTGGGGAGGGTGTCTAGGCATTGTCTTTGTACTAGCGAATCACCTGAAGAATATCCACCCCAGTTTATTTCACCCAAAGAGTAATCACTATTTGGGTGGGTCGAGGTAGGGTAGTTAGGTTAGGTTAGGCCAGGTTAGGTTACGTCAGATCAGGTTAGGTTAGCGTTAGATTAGGATAGCGTTAGGTTAGGTAGGGTTAGGTTAGTGTGGGGTTAGGTTAGGTTAGATAGCGTTAGGTTAGGTAGGCTAGGTTAGGTAGGGTTCGGTTAGGTAGGTTAGTTAGGTTAGGTTAGGATAGCGTTAGGTTAGGTTAGGTCAGGTTAGTACAGCATCAAACAAGGGTCAGGTGATGGCGGCGTCTGAACAGGGAGACAGGTGTATTGATAACCTCTGAAATAATTACATGAATTGAGTTTAACGATACTAAGGGCGGAAACTCATCCCTGTTTTTCCTCCTGGAAGTACTTTAACTTCCCTGGCAATGGTTTAATCGGGAATGGTTTACTCTTCCTGATAATTATTTAATCGCACTAGCAATGGTGTAATCTTCCTAGCAATGGTTTAATCTCCCTAGCAATGGTTTAATCTCCTAGCAATGTTTAATCTCCTAGCAATGGTTTAATCTCCCGGCAATAGTAGCATTTCCTCAGACAGTGACTCAATCTCCCTTAATCATCCTTTTTCTCCCCACCCACACTGACCTCCTAGAAATTCATCTCAATCTCGTGTTGTGGTGGCGATTGGTTGATTGGGTTCCAGTCAGAGTGATTAGTTTCGGGTGGATTGTGGGTTGATTAGTTAGGAAGGTTTGGGTCACTCCAGCAGACACCACTTTGAGCTGACCTCGTAGTCATACACACACACACATTGACAATTCACCCACTAGTTGCCTCACATATTTACCCACTTTTACCTGCAGGAAGTTGAGTGCCTTAATTACTTACTAAACATCTTAAACGAGTGTGAACCAGAGTCTTAAAACACCAGCAAATTTGTCTTGATTTATTTGAGCCACAAAAACACTGTATAAACTGTGTGTATGATTATACGAATTATACTCGAGGTTCATATATATATATATATATATATATATATATATATATATATATATATATATATATATATATATATATATATATATATATATATATATATATATATATATATATATATATATAATATATAAAAACCGTCTGGCGGTAATCAGAATAAATAAAATAAGAAAGATCGTAGTGCAGGAATTTATTAGCAATCAAACAATCAGAAGTAGTCATCATAAATTTTTTGTGATACAAATTTGATGTGAACAAAAAATAGTTCATTTGTCCGGTATAGAATCACCAAACCACATAGTTCACTTGTACCAAACAGTGAGGTTAACTGTAAAATCAAATGACATTACTGAATTATAATCGTTAGATGATTTCCTTCAGCTGGAAGTTCCATCTCGTAATCAAAGGGTCAAAAACTTTGCCTTCTACAAGAAATAGATTCACACACATATATATAATCCATTTGCTCATAAATGTCGCTTTGCAACACACAACATGAATTCCTTCCCTCTCATCCTATTGTAACTTTAGTGTTTTCATCTGGCCAGCGGTAGACGGTTACACTCATCTGAGGAAACCCTGTCGGTCTTGTCAAAGTGTAATCCTTCACTGTAATCTCTCCCAACTGGCCCCCCGTCTCCCCAATAGAAACACACCTACCCCCAACACACCCCGGCCCTCTCCCTCCAGCTCCCCTGGCGAAAGCTTCGAATTCACACTCAGAGTTCGGGTTCACACCTCAGGGGAGAGAGGATTGACAGTACTGTGGTAAAGTCAGGAGTGGAGCTAACTGTACATATAATACCACCACACTTCACCAAAAGAACATGTTAATTTTATATACTGAAGAAACTACCTCTTTTGTGTAACCTTTTGTCGGAAAATTTCCAGGTTGTGATATTATCCAAAATGTCTTAAAGTTTTATGAAAAGTATCCAAAACACCAGGAAATTTATACCAAATATCCGGTAAATTATTCAGAAAATAAGGACAGATACAAAGAAAATATATAAGAATAAATACAAGATAACAGTAAAATCATAAAAACAGGTGAAAAACATATACATACAAACATCAGGAAAATTATAAAATACCATGAAAATCTTACTGTTTTTTACTAACAAGTGAAACTCAACCTGAAATTAGTTTTGTTGGTGTATTTTTTTTCAGAGGTTGAGGGAGGCCATTAGGCGTATCATTAATTCTTGGTCATAAACGTCCCCACTGACCCTGCCCACAACATATGGCCTTGTGTACCCCCTCTCTCTCTCTCTCGTTCTTATTATCTCTTCCCATCTCCTTTTCTTTCCTCTCTCTCTCTCTCTCTCTTTTTATCTCTCTCTCTTCTCTCTTATCTCTCCCTCTCTCTCTCCACATATTCTCTTCTAGGAGTTCTTGCAAATTAGATTTATCCCCGAGTTCTAAGAATTACCCGCAGCCAAAGTGCACTCAAGACGTGCCAGCGATAATGTTACACCTCATATAGCCGCGTATATGATTCATTCTATCGTAAAAAGCGAGCCTTGCGTCCCGGGGAAGAGTATACGTATAAACGGGGCCCTGGGTGATATATAGATCATTAGCCAGCTTACGGCCACCCCATTATAAACTATAGCGCTCATCTGATATACGTCAACACGCTAGCTACAATGTTGACGCGGGAATTCGATCCGATTCTGGATTGGCGGTGGATTCTCGCGGTTTTGTTTACGTTTGAGGTGTTGTGTGACGGGAGCAGGGTGGTAGTAGCGGGTGCTAGGGAGGTGGGAGCGGCAGGCAGGACGCCTCCAGGACATAGCGTAATACAGTAGAGACCCTAATGAGACATAATCCCCCAACAGCCTTCATGAACCCCGTGTGCCTCTGAGTACACGCCCAGGTCCTCTCTCCTCCTCTCTCTCTCTCTCTCGTGCCTTCACCCACCGACGACTACCCACGCCCATGATCTCTTAAACCACGAATACCCACGCCCATGATCTCTTAGACCACGAATACCCACGCCCATGATATCTTAGACCACGAATACCCACGCCCATGACCTCTTAGGACCACGAATACCCACGCCCATGATCTCTTAGACCACGAATACTTACACCCATGACCTCTTAGACCACGAATACCCACGCTCATGAATCATTAAGCCAGTGAGTATTTTGCCCATGTCCACAAATCCTACCTGATAAAGATCCATTCTCATAAAAGTTCCTGAGATGATAGGTACCCATGCCCACCTTATTCTACCCAATGAGCATGCGCGCCAGCACCACTTGCAGTGTCAGTGACGTCATTCTCATAGTGCAGTGACGTCATCCTGGTAGTATAATGACGTCATCCTATTAGTGTTATGATGTCATTCTGCTCGTATAATGACGTCATCCTCGGAGTATAGTGATGTCATCCTGGTGAATATTGACACCATCCTGGTATTGACTTCAATCTAGTAGTAGTAACGTCATCCTAGTAGTTAGTGACGTCATCCTGTAGAGTGACGTCATACTTGCACACCATAGCGGTTTGGCTAGGAATTTAGGGTTTCTATGTCAAGTAAGAGCTTGGTTAAGTTTGGCATATGTTAGGCCTTAGTTAATGTACTGTAGGTTAGGTTAGGATTTTAATTATTATTTTTTCGGGGTTTAGTCCACACAGACAGGTTACTGACCCACATCAGGCCTGCTGGGGAGTAAATATACTAATAATGATAATAATAAATACAAAAATTAAAAACAATTATAATAATAGTGAGAAACGATATATGTATGTTGTGTTGTCAAGTAAGAGAAACAATTGAGACCCTGCAATTGTGTGTAAATGAGGCAGAAAGTCAGATGAGCGACTGGGACTTGGTCACATATGGCAGGGTCTACCATTAGACAACACATTATGCTTCCAATATCTTCCCAGGCGGTAGTACCCCTGTTTGGTAACTGCCTACTACCTACTACCTGAAGTTAGTGTTAGGTTGAAGTTAGATTGCTAAATTAGGGTTTAGGTTAAGTTAAGGTTAGGTTTAAGTTAGATTGAGATAGGTTAGCTAGTACTGGATGTTCGTACTGTTAAAGTCATCGTACCCAAGGGGCAAATCAAGGAGTTAAGTCTTTGTACTAAGGTAAACTCATCATTCTCAACAGTTTATATTCATCGTCCTCAAAAGTTCAGTCATCATCCTCAAGAAGTTCAGTCATCTTCCTCAAGTTCAGTCATCTTCCTCAAGAAGTTCAGTCATGGTTCTCAAGAAGTTCAGTCATTATCTTCAGAAAGTTATCGTCCTCAAGAAGTTCAGTCATGGTTCTAAGAAGTTCAGTCATCGTCTCCAATAAGTTCAGTCATCATCCTCAAGCAGTTCAGTCATCGTCCCCAAGAGGTTCAGTCATCATCCTCAAGAAGTTCAGTCATCATCCTCAAGAAGTTCAGTCATCCCAAGAAGTTCTCAGTCATGGTTCTCAGAAGTTCAGTCATGGTTCTCAAGAAGTTCAGTCATCATCCTCAAGAAGTTCAGTCATCATCCTCCAGAAATTCAGTCATCGTCCTCAAGAAGTTCAGTCATCATCCTCAAGAAGTTCAGTCATTATCCTCAAGAAGTTCAGTCATCGTCCTCAAGAGTTCAGTCATCATCCTCAAGAAGTTCAGTCATCATCCTCAAGAAGTTCAGTCATCGTCCCTAAGAGGTTCAGTCATCATCCTCAAGAAGTTCAGTCATCATCCTCAAGAAGTTCAGTCATCATCCTCAAAAGTTCAGTCATCGTCCTCAAGAAGTTCAGTCATGGTTCCTGATGTTCAGTCATCGTCCTCAAGAAATTCAGTCATCGTCCTCAAGAAGTTCAGTCATCATCCTCAAGAAGTTCAGTCACGGTTCTCAAGAAGTTCAGTCAGTGGTTCCTCAAGACGTTCAGTCATCATCCTCAAGAAGTTCAGTCATCATCCTCAAGAAGTTCAGTCATGGTTCTCAAGAAGTCCAGTCATGGATCTCAAGAAGTTCAGTCATCATCCTCAAGAAATTCAGTCATCGTCCTCAATAAGTCTAGTCATCATCCTCAAGAAGTTCAGTCATCATCCTCAAGAAGTTCAGTCGTGGTTCTCATGAAATTCAGTCATCGTCCCCAAGAAGTTCAGTCATTATCCTCAAGAAGTTCAGTCATTATCCTCAAAGTTCAGTCATCGTCCTCAATAAGTTTAGTCATCATCCTCAAGAAATTCAGTCATCGTCCTCAAGAAGTTCAGTCATCGTCCTCAAGAAGTTCAGTCATGGTTCTCAAGAAGTTCAGTCATGGTTCTCAAGAAGTTCAGTCATGGTTCTCAAGAAGTTCAGTTATCGTCCTCAAGAAATTCAGTCATCGTCCTCAAAAATTCAGTCATCATCCTCAAGAAATTCAGTCATCGTCCTCAAAAATTCAGTCATGGTCTCAAGACGTTCAGTCATCCTAAGAAATTCAGTCATCGTCCTCAAGAAGTTCAGTCATCATCCTCAAGAAGTTCAGTCATCATCCTGAAGTTCAGTCGGTTCTCAAGAAATTCAGTCATCGTCCTCAAGAAGTTCAGTCATCATCCTCAAGAAGTTCAGTCATCATCCTCAAGAAGTTCAGTCGTGGTTCTCAAGAAATTCATCATCGTCCTCAAGAAGTTCAGTCATATCCTCAAGAAGTTCAGTCATCATCCTCAAGTAGTTCAGTCATCATCCTCAAGAAATTCAGTCATCGTCCTCAAGAAGTTCAGTCATCGTCCTCAAGAAGTTCAGTCATGGTTCTCAAGAAGTTCAGTCATGGTTCTCAAGAAGTTCAGTCATCATCCTCAAGAAATTCAGTCATCGTCCTCAAAAATTCATCAGTCATGGTTCTCAAGACGTTCAGTCATCATCCTCAAGAAATTCAGTCATCGTCCTCAAAAAATTCAGTCATGGTTCTCAAGACGTTCAGTCATCATCTTTAAGAAATTCAGTCATCGTCCTCAAGAAGTTCAGTCATCATCCTCAAGAAGTTCAGTCATCATCCTCCAGAAGGTCGTGGTTCTCAAGAAATTCAGTCATCGTCCTCAAGAAGTTCAGTCATCATCCTCAAGAAGTTCAGTCATCATCCTCAAGAAGTTCAGTCAACATCCTCAAGAAGTTCAGTCATGGTTCTCAAGAGTTCAGTCATCATCTTCAGAAAGTTATCGTCCCAGAAGTCCAGTCAATGTTCTCAAGAAGTTCAGTCAATGTTCTCAAGAAGTTCAGTCGTGGTTCTCATGAAGTTCAGTCATCAACCTCAAGAAGTTCAGTCATGGTTCTCAAGAAGTTCAGTCATCATCCTCAAGAAGTTCAGACATCATCCTCAAGAAGTTCAGTCATCGTTCCCAAAGAGTTCAGTCATGTCTCAAGAAGTTCAGTAATCGTCCTCCAAGAAGTTCAGTCATCGTCTCCAATGAGTTCAGTCTTGGTTCTCAAGAGTTTAGTCATCGTCCTCAATCAGTTAAGTCATCGTCCTCAAGAAGTCATCATCCTCAAGAAGTCATCCTCAAGAAGTCATCATCCTCGAAGTCATCGTCCCCATCCTACTTTAGGGTCCAGTGATCGTCCTCAATGGGGTTTTAACGAAGCAAATAAAACTAACATTACACAAATTAATCCTACGTGTTTGTTGCTTTATCGCCTCGTTGGAATATATTAAGCGTAAGTTTGATTTATTGTATCCGTAGTTTATAGAAATTAAAGAGTTAGTAATGAAAACTCTAATTGAATGAATAATTGTGGATATAAATACTACGGTGTGGAAACTGGGGAATGCGATGGTGTTTTGTTTTTTAGGATCGTGACGACAAACTTTTAAGGAGGATTGATTTGACGTCGACATTTTGTTGTTGTGGTGTTGATATGGATATTTAAGGTGTTTTAAATTCCTTATTGGGTAATGTAAATAGGTTTTTAATGGGGCGTATATTATTGTTATGAATATTAGAACCTATGTCGATTACTGTTAAATGTCATGAACTTAATGCATATATATATATATATATCGTTTGAAGCTACTGTTAATTCTCACAAGAACAGTTAATTTTATCTCATTACGGTGTTAAACAAACGAAGCCATCTACGGTTTGTTTCGTTATAAGAGAAAGGATTTTTTTCATTTGTATTACGACGTTAAGCATAAAGAAACTAGTCTTTGTGCGTTTAGGTTAACGGTAAAGTATATATAACAAACTCCATGAACAAAGTCTTTTACCTTAGTTTTAAGCCAGTTTAATTCTTCAGTGACTAAATACACTTTTTTTTACCCTCGTCCGTTCGTCAGTTGAGTCAGCACACGGGAGAACTATTAAAACTTTACCATAAAAAGTCAGTTTATCAGCGGAGAAAAAGAACTTGCTGTCCAGGTTGTCTTTACAGCAACACCTCTGTCTTAAACTGGGAACATTTCCAAGCAGGTGGGACAGATTTATGGCGGCAATTTTGTTTTGTATGCAAGTTTGTGGTTCAGTGGGTTAAAGCTGCCTCAGCCACGAGTTTACCTCCCATTGTTTACATGTGAGTTTTAAGTAATTGAACGGTGTTTAGGGAAACCCAATGAGCTGTATGGTAATTAGTAGTTCTCTTTAAGGAGGCCGCCCTGTTAACTACCTGACCTGATGGGGGTGGTGGAGGGAGGAGGAGGAGTGTTGTTATGAGAATTTAGTGAGACAATATGCAGTGGCAGGGAGGAAGGCAGGGAGGAGGAGGTCCTGAGGTGTTAGAGGCTATGGGAGAGTGACCACCAGATGAATGAGATAAATAGCCGTGAGGACAGAACCATTAACCTAGTAGACAGCTGAAACAATGAGCTATTTACTGACTCAACCCACCGCCACCATAGCCGCCATCACCGCCATAACCGCCACCACTACCACCACTACCATAGCCGTCATCTCACCACTACCATAGCCGTCATCACCGCCACTACCATAGCCGCCACCACACGTCACATACACTCACCCGGTGTGTTTTCTCACCAACACACCTGGTGCTCTCACACACACGCCTCTACCTCAGACACGCCTCCTGTGTTGAGAGACACAGACAGACACAATGACATCGGATAGACACGTAGACATGGTGACATCAGGTAGACACAGACACAAACAGTGAAGTGACATCAGATAGACACACACAGACAGACAGTGACACAACACAGACAGGGCATGACAAATGACAGTGACAGGGGACAGTCAAAGGACATGCCTCATGGTTATTATACATTAGGCACTGATGACCTCTCTTTGTGGGGACTCAACACCGTATTAAAGGAACTGTTGTTTAGTGGTACTCCTCCCTCCCTCCCTCCCTCAGTCTGGTCTGCAGGAAGAAAATGGAGGATGATACAGAAGAGAAAAATAGAGAAGAAAGAAATGAAGAAAATATATGAAATGTAAAGAAAATGGAGAAGGTAGATGTGTACAGGAAATAAAATGGATCAGAGAAGTAAAGTTTAGATGTGTGAATTGATGAGGTGTTCGAACAAGAAAGCTTCACAACAACTCCGCGTCCGAACAAGGATTCACCACAACTCAGTGTTCGGACAAGGATTCACCACAACTCAGCGTCAGAACAAGGATTCACCATAACTCAGGTTCGAACAAGGATTCACCACAACTCAGTGTTCGGACAAGGATTCACCACAACTCAGCGTCAGAACAAGGATTCACCATAACTCAGCGTTCGAACAAGGATTCACCACAACTCAGTGTTCGGACAAGGATTCACCACAACTCAGTGTTCGAACAAAGATATTCACCACAACTCAGTGTTCAGACAAGGATTCACCACAACTCAAGGCCAGAACAAGGATTCACCATAACTCAGCATCAGAACAAGGATTCACCATAACTCAGCGTTCGAACAAGGATTCACCACAACCTCAGCGTCAGAACAAGGATTCACCATAACTCAGTTCGAACAAGGATTCACCACAACTCAGCGTTCGAACAAGATTCACCATAACTCAGCGTTCAACAAGGATTCACCATAACTCAGCGTTCGACAAGGATTCACCACAACTCAGTTCGAACAAGGATTCACCATAACTCAGCGTCAGAACAAGGATTCACCATAACTCAGCGTTCGGACAAGGATTCACCATAACTCGTTCGAACAAGGATTCACCATAACTCAACGTTCGAACAAGGATTCACCATAACTCAGCGTTCCGACAAGGATTCACCATAACTCAACGTTCGAACAAGGATTCACCATAACTCAACGTTCGAACAAGATTCACCATAACTCAACGTTCGAACAAGGATTCACCACTGAACCTTCGATTAGAATCCTAACTCACTGTCAAAACTAGTGTTCACAATTCAAGTCTCGATTTAGGTTCATATCTCAGGGTTTGGTCCAGGGTTCGAGGTGCTTCAATGGTTGTAAACAAACTAAGGGCTGTATGTAGAGAAGAAGAAGAGAGAAAGACAGAATATTGAGATAGGGAGAAGAGAGAGATAGAGAAAGAGGGAGAGAGAGAGAGAGAGAGAGAGAGAGAGAGAGAGAGACATAAACAATCTCCAAACAGATCTCTCCCTCCATCTATCTCACCCTGCCCTCTCACCCCCTCCTCCCCCTCTCTCCCTCCTCACCTCCCCCTCCCTCCCCTTCCCCTCCATCACGACATACACTCACCAATAAACCTTTCAATTTATAATTTTCTGAGCGGTTAGACAGATTACAGTGATGGGAGGGAGGGCGGCGACGCTGTGATCAAGTCTACTGCTCCTGGTGTGTGGGGGGAGGCTGGGGCGTGGTGTTGGATGGCAGATGACAATACTATGATGTCTGGGCCAGTTTGTGAGTTAGGTCGTTGGTGTTGTTAGTTGTGTGTTGTTGGGGGTGTTGCTGTTGCAGGTGTTGTTGTTGTTAGTTGTGTATTAGTTGTGTTGTTTATGTTGTTGTATTATGGTTGTGTTACTAATGATGATGTTGTTGTTGTTCTGTTGTTGTTGTTTGATGTTAACAAAAAGAAATAAATATATATAAAACTTGATTAATTTCATCCTTTTATATAAATATTTAGCCCTTGAGTACGATGACTTGAAACTTAAAACAGTGTTATCGTACTCAAGGGTTAAGTTATCATAATCCAAGGGTTCAATTATCGTAATTTAGAGGTTATGGTGTCGTACTCAAAAGGTTATGGTATCGTACTCAAGGGTTAAGATATCTACTCAAAGGTTAGTTATCGTACTCAAGGGGTTAATATATGTACTCAAGGGTTAATATATCGTACTCAAGGGTTAATATATCGTACTCTTTGGATAATTCATTGCATTAGGATTGTATCGTACTGAAGTTATTAATTCATTATAATTTGAAGGCAAGCAAGCTTGGGAGAGGGAGGGGAGGGAGGATGGGAGAGAGAGGGAGGGGGAAGGAGGGAGGAGGGAAGAGAGAGGGGAGAGTATTAATCAATCCTGAAACGCAAGCAAGCAGGCACGAAGCGAAGGAGAGGAGAAGGCACACAGGGAGAGAAGGAAGGAAGACAGGGAGAGAAGGAAGGAAACAGTGTGGAGGGAGGTAGTAGAGGGGGGAGGGAGGTGAAGGTCGTCACCAGGCAGATAATGGTGAAGCAGGCAGGTACACTGGCATATAAGCAGGTGGGGTAGGACAGCCATCTAATCTGGCAATCAACTGATCATGCAAGCAGGTTTTTCTAGCTAGGTTAGCGTCAAGGCTGCTCGTCCCCAGTTGCTGAGTTGAGGGAGGATGCATGCAGCAGGTGGGCAGGAAGGTGTGGGTTGACAGGTAGATACACAGGTAGACAAGTAGATAAAGAGGCAATCAAGCAGGTAGATAGGAAGGTGGGTTGGTTGACAGGTAGACACGAAACAGGAAAGCAAGTTAACAGGCAGACAGAAAGGTAGACAGGTGGAAGGCGGGTTTACAGGTAAGCAGGTAAAGAAGTAGGCAGATAGATCGGCAGGCGGCAGGTGTGTCCAGGTTAATGAGCGGATGAGAACAAACGTGTTCAATTTTAATCACACACGAAATAACTCTATAACATGTACGTGTGTGTGTGTGTGTGTGTGTGTGTGTGTGTGTGTGTGTGTGTGTGTGTGTGTGTGTGTGTGTGTGTGTGCGTGAACTAACAACAACACGGAGTAAGTCATTTAACTCGCCATCTCTTCATGTTCTCTAATCTTAAGGGTATATAGGGGCCCTCCACTCTTCCCTGGGCCCTGAAGAGACCTCACCGTGGGCCCCTCCACTCTTCCCTTGGCCCTGAAGAGACCTCACATGTGGGCCCCTCACCTTCCCTGATCCTGAAGGAAACCTCCCATGTGGGCCCCTCCACCCTTCTTGGGCCCTGAAGAGACCTCAGTGGTGACCCTGAGACCATTCTATGTCTTCATGAGGCCACGCGCCGACCATGGATCCTAGAGTCGCATGTCACAAGAACATAAGAACACAAGAATGGAGGGAAACCATAAAGGGCCTATATTAGCCCATACTGCAGTCCTGTTTACACCCAACCCCTATTGCTCATATAAGCATCCAACTTATGTTTGAAGCCATCCAAGCGTATTCGAGTTAATGATGATATTTGGTAACTTGTTCATCTCATCCACTACTCTATTTCCAAACCAATGTTTACCTATTTCCGCCTAAATCTAAATTTGTCTAATTTAAAACCATTGTTACGAGTTCGTTCCTGCTGGATAGTTTGAGTACCTTAGCCCCTTTGTTTAGCCCTGACTTCCATTTATACACCTCTATCAGGTCGCCCTCGCTCTACGTCTCTCTCGAGGGAGTGCAATTAAGATGCTAACCTGTCTCTACTCAAGGTTCCTATTGCCCGGGATTAGTCTTGTCATTCTCCTCTGAATTCTTTCCCAAGGATTCTACATCCATTCTGTAATACGGTGACCAGAATTGTACTGCGTAATCCAAGTGAGGTCTCACAAGCACTAGATATAGTCTTAAGATGACCTCGCTAGTCTTGTAACTAACACTTTGTTTGAACTCAAGTACTTTATTAGCCTTGTTTCGAGCAAAAACACATTGTTTACTTGGCTTAAGATTCCTACTTATCATTACTCCTAAATCTCTCGCAGTCGGATTTCTCAATAACATCGTTGTTCATCTAGTATCTGGTTTCCTGTTTACATCTCCTATACTGAGTACTTTACATTTGTCCACATCTGCCATTTTTCCACCATTAGAAAAAATTTGTTTAGATCTTCCTGTAGTTTTGCGGAATCCTCGTCAGATTTAATTACACGTCCTATTTTAGTGTCATCAGCAAATTTACTTTATGTTGCTGTCTATGATATCTATGTCGTTTATGTATATAATAAATAACAATGGTCCAAGTACTGAGCCTTGGGGAACTCCACTAGTGACGTTGCTCCAATGGGATTTAGTGCTGTTAATACCTCTCGCTGTTTCCTGTCCGTAAACCACGCCCTAATCCATTTTAGAATACCTTTTAATGCCATGAGCCCAATTTTCTTATTAGTTCTTCGTGGGGACTCTCGTCGAAGGCCATAAAGTCGAGATATACCACATCATAATTTCAACAGAGACCAGCCAGAGAACTGGTATACCTCCTGTAAGTATACTAGAGAACCTGTATACCTGTCCTATGTATACTTAAACCCGGTATACCTCCTTAAATTAGCTCCCTTGACTTACCACTTACGAAGGCTTAGATCTGTGATTGACCACCTTAAAGAATTCCCTACTATACCACTTAGCTCCTGAGTTCTCTTTGGTACACTGCAAAACATCCCATCTTTTTTTTTCCACTTAAGTGAATGAATAAGTGATTCTCTTCATTCGGCCTCTTGGTCATGTTAAGTGGCCGCATTACAACTCTTCACCAATTCCTAATGATTTAGCAACTTACTCTTTTTATTCAACCTCTTAGCTATATTAAGTGGCTAATTTGTCTTTCCATTCACGTTTAGCATCCTAGACATACCTTCCATAATGATTTAGTTTGAGAATTCTGTAATTTATCCTGTCACTTAAGAAATGTTAAGCTCTATTTCCATTGACCACTTAAACACACTCACATACCACTTAAGTAACTCAGATTACACAAAAGTACTCTTCCTCCCTCCTTCCCTCTCCCCTCCTCCCTCTCTCCCCTCCCTCCCTCCCTCCCCATCTACCACTTAGCCCGTGACTAGCCACTCAGGTGAGAGTCGTTGAGTTGGTCCGGTCACTCGGTTAATTAGCAATAAGAGGAGCCAGGAGGAGCCAGGGTTATATCGATTGAGCCTGAAGTACTTGTCACCTTCAGCCTGACCACCACCTCCTCATACTACCCCTCCCTTTCACCTCCCTCCTCTCACCCTCCCCGACCCTAAAACCCGAACCCGACGCTTTTACAACTCCTGATCACCGATAACACCCGGCCATCTGGACTATATAGCCCTATCCTCCACCTCTTAACTAGACCTAAAAGGACCTTAGGACCATCATGAATAAGGGTCATAAGGTATATATCTGGAGTGAGGTGGATAGTATGAATGAGGCTAGAATGGAAGTGTGGAACAGAGAACTAGTCTCCACCTGCCTCCTCATTACTTCCGTTATTAGATCTCATTGCCCGCAATAAACAGGTAAAATTACTCGATGTGGTCCCTACACTCGCTCCAACGGACAGACCTTATTATAAAGACCGGTTTACTGCCCCCACAACCCGGGATACCTGGCGTGCCTTCGGTTGATTGGTCTAGGTGAAGGTGTGTGTGGGTGTGGTGTGGAGGTGTGGTGGTGTGTGGTGTGTGGAGGTGTGGTGGAGGTGTGGTGTGGTGGTGTGGTGGTGTGGAGGTGTGGTGCTGTGCTGGGTGTGTGGTGTGGTGTGTGGAGGGGGTGTGGTGGGTGGTGTGGTGGTGTGGGTGTGTGGTGATGTGGCGGTGTGGGTGGTGTGGTGGTGTTGTGAAGGTGTGGTGTCTGGAAGTGTGTGGAGATGCGTGGAGGTGGAAGTGTGGATAATGGTGAAGGTGGACTGGTGGCGTGGATAGGGGAATAGACAATTGGTGGAAGTGGACTGATAGTGGTGATAACGGGTGGAGGAGGAGAGGGTGGAGGTGGATAACGGGTGGAGGAGGAGAGGGTGGGAGGTGGATAACAGGTGGAGGAGAGGGTGGAGGTGGATAACGGGTGGAGGAGGATAGCGAATGGAAGTGGAAAACAGGGTGGAGGAGAGAGAGAGTCAGAAGTGGAAAAAATTGGAGGAGGAGAGAGGTGGAGGTGGATACGGTGGATAAGAACCTGTAGTGTATGTGGATAAAATATTTGTGGAGGAAGAAGAAGGTGGAAGGGTGGAAGGTTGTGCTGTTGGTGGAGGAGGAGGAGGGCTAGTGGGAGGAGGAAAATTTACTAGGTGGAGGGACATCAGTGGGTGGAGAAGACATCAGGGGTGGAGGGACATCAGTGTGGAGGGACATCAGTGGTGGAGAAGACATCAGTGGGTGGAGAGACATCAGTGGGTGGAGAAGACATCAGTGGAGTGGAGGACATCAGTGGTGGAAGACATCAGTGGGTGGAGAAGACATCAGTGGGTGGAGAAGACATCAGTGGGTGGAGGGACATCAGTGGGTGGAGAAGACATCAGTGGGTGGAGAAGACATCAGTGGGTGGAGAAGAAGACATCAGTGGGTGGAGGGACATCAGTGGGTGGAGAAGACATCAGTGGGTGGAGAAGACATCAGTGGGTGGAGGGGAGGTGGGCAGGCGGCAGCAGTACACAGTCAACACTATCAGTGGGTGTTTGTGTACCAGGTGACGCCATGTTAATGATTTAGCTAACTCAGGTTTTGTGACGCTATCTTGTCAACACGGTAAACAGCTTCTCTCTCTCTCTCTCTCTCTCTCTCTCTCTTCAATGATCAATAAATACTTCGTTTCTCTCTCTATTTCCAAAACTTTCATTTAGTTTACCGTTTATTCACCTTCATTCCTATCTTCAGTAATTCTTTCCTAGGCGTATTTCCTCAGTATCAATTTCCCCATTCCCCCTACTCCCCCTACTCCCCCTACCCCCCTCCCTACATGACTTACCCATCCCTTTCCCCAAACAATTCCCCTCCCCTCCACAAATCTCTGATGGTCATATAGGTCACTATAGACTACCTGACCTTACGTCCGAGGTTCCAATTTCCTTCACACGTACTAGTGGGAAACAAGACGATCGGTTATGTCAACATGATTACCATCCGGGGGTAGAAGAGGGGATTACAGTGTTGTCTCTTAGCTGTTCAGGATTTATCGCACCTGGGGATTATGGGTAATTTTTTCGGTGTTGATTGGATTGGATTTATTTAGGGACTTTGTTTTAGTTTGTTTATTGTTGTTTGATTGTTTTGTTGTGTGTTGATTTTGATTTATGTTGATTTATTTGAAGTTGGTACAGCGAGTGTTTGATCAATCTACCACGGTTCATCTACCACACAGTCGACCTAACCGACTCATCTACGTCCATCTATCCACGGTCCACCTATACCCTACGGTCCACATACCCTGCGGTCCATGTCCTCCACGGCCAACTAACACCACAGTAGCACTTCCGCTGGTCAGAGATCGTAACTACCCCACATCCTCCTCCCCCTGCCAATACCTCCTCCCCACCTCCCCCTTACCCTCTTCCCTTCTCCCACTACCTCCCTCTCACGCCCCACCACCCCACCCTCTCACCCCACCTTCCCCATTCCCCTTCCCCTTCCCCCCCCATCACCCTTTAGCAGGCCTCCTGAAGGTGTGGCCAGACCTAAGGCGCTTCCCCTGGGTTAAGGTTACCTGAAGCAGATTTATTTGGCGATGCTGTGATTACTCGAGATTAGTCGGCGGTGGGAATGACCGTACGGTGAGCGGGTAGATGGTGGACAGGTAGACTGTAGATTGGTGGACGGGTAGATTGATGGACAGGTAGGCTGGTAGATTGGTGGACAGGTAGGATGGTAGATTGGTGGACAAGGTGGGATGGTAGATTGGTGGGACAGGTGGGATGTGGTAGATTGGTGGACAGGTAGGATGGTAGGTGGTGGACAGGTAGGATGGTGTTGGTGGACAGGTAGGATGGTAGATTGGTGGACAGGTGGGATGGTAGATTGGTGGACAGGTAGGATGGTAGATTGGTTGACAGGTGGGATGGTAGATTGGTTGACAGGTGGGATGGTAGATTGGTGGACAGGTAGGATGGTAGATTGATGGACAGGTAGGATGGTAGATTGGTGGACAGGTGGGATGGTAGATTGGTGGACAGGTAGGATAGTAGATTGATGGACAGGTAAGCTGGTAGATTGATGGACAGGTAGGCTGGTCGACAATAACCTTTGCCTCCCCTTCCTGCTATTTTCCACTTCATTCTTCCCCTTCTCTTTTTTCTTCTTCCTTCTCTGTGTCTTCTTTCCTTCTCCGTATGCTTCTTCCCTCTTCTCCTTTCGTTTTCCCTATCCTTCTCCTTCCCTTCACCGCCTCCCCTCTCCTCTACCCCATTAGTCTCCTCTTACACACACACACACATACATGTACAGTACTTGGTATGCTCGTTTACTCCTCAACAAAACTACCTAAACAATGACTAAAATATAATGGGCTTTTGTGTGTATACAAGTATACACCAGGAGGAACACAGTGCTATACCACACGTGACCTGAATATGTGATGAAACGCCGAAATCACCACGAAACTGTAAGTCATGGAGCCACACCATATCACCACGTTGGTCTCTGTCTGTCTGTCTGTCTGTCTGTCTGTCTATGCTCTGTCTGTCTGTCTGTCTGTCTATTGATATACGCTCTGTCTGTCTGTCTGTCTGTCTATTGATATACGCTCTCTGTATGTTTCTCTCTTTTGATATACTCTGTCTGTCTGTCTGTCTGTCTGTCTATTGATATACGCTCTCTGTATGTCTCTCTCTTTTGATATACTCTGTCTGTCTGTCTGTCTGTCTATTGATATACTCTCTGTCTGTCTGTCTCTTTCTCTTTTGATATACTCTGTCTGTCTGTCTGTCTGTCACCATACTACTTAACTCGGCCTACATACAGTTCTACATATATCCTGCCCCACAACTGATGTACGGTATAGTCACTAGTCATAATACCCGCCATATTCCTCGTCCAGCGGGCCAGATCATTCCTCATGTCCCCAGTTAGGTACCCGCTGAAACCCTCAAACCAAGCTTACTACCACAACCAAGCTTACCACCACAACCAAGCTTCCCATCACAACCAAGCTTCCCACCACAACCAAGCTTCCCACCATCATCCCAAAACTTAATCCCCAAAAGAAACCCCCTGAAAAACCACCTGAACACCCCCTGAAACCCCTGGAAAGACCCCCGGAAAGACCCCCGGAAAGACCCCCGGAACCCCTGAGAGACCCCCCACCCCCAACAACCTCCCTCTCACCCCCTTCACCTCAACACAGAGATGAAAAACGGCAAGGAACACTTCTAAACGTGATAGCAAAAGTGTAAATTATGAAGGTGTATTAGTCAAGGCGTAATGACTGGCCCGCCTTAATATACAAGCGGTAGAGACGGTAGCGAGTCGGTATTATCAATTTTACACCGAGTACTTATATAAGGATACACATCACACCGTGTCATTAGCAGTGTGGCTAAAAGAAGTGAGGGTTTCTTTACCGCCTTCGTTATGGGAGTGACGTTGGGTTGTGAGAGAGAGAGAGAGAGAGAGAGAGAGAGAGAGGGTCAGACAGACATATACACAGACCAAACCCTAAACCGAACCCTAGACCGAATCCGAGACCTTAACACCGAGACCACCACAGAATACCGACTGTGGTAATAAGAGCTCTTGTCACCTCCCTTCTTTATCGTGGTGCAGGTGAGGTTCATTCTACCAGTCCTTTACGTAATACTTAAAGCAGGAGTTATGTGCTGTATTTACGTCTATTATGTTATTATAATGAGGGTTGAATATATACGCAGTGATAGTGTATACCGTCTCTGGCTGGCTGGGGGGTCTTGGGTGGTTCGATAGTGTATACCGTCTCTGGCTGGCTGGGGGGTCTTGGGTGGTTCTATTGCTTGGTTGGGTACATGTTCGTTTTCGTTGGATTTTTTATTTTTTATTATTTTTTTTTAAGGGTTTGTTGTTTGGTGTTTTTTTTTCTATTACTTGTTTTGTTTGGTTGTTTTTATTGTTTTGTCTGTTTCTATGTCTCTCATTTTCTTCTTTTTTCAATCGTTCTCTCTCTCTCTCTCTCTCACACACACACACACACATACACACACACACACACACACACACACACACACAATCACACTTCAAAAACACATTCTTTCCTTTACCATTTTTTCAAACCATCCAATTGTTTTAATTAATCCATTGACAACAATTTAATAAAGGAACAAGTATGATAAACAGCTGATGTGAAAAGACCCTCACACACACACACACACACACACACAAATGGTCGCACTCTATGATTTGTTATAATATGATTATCTCTCAGCCTAGTGTTTACACGTATAATCGTCGATGGGGAGATGGCAGTACAATCTGTAATTATACCCTGTTAGTAAAAGTCTCATCATAATTATGTTTTTTTTTTATGTTTGTGGGTAAGATTTTTGTTGGTGTTTGAGTGTTTTTTTTTCATTTTTTTTTATCGGGTCACCTGAAGTTGTTTTTTTTCGTCCATCATAGATTTTTTTTCATTTTTTTTTAATATTTATCCTAATGATAATCTAATCTAGTCTGATCTAATAAAAATCTAGCCAAACCTAACCCAAC
This sequence comes from Homarus americanus, assembly GCF_018991925.1. Classification (NCBI taxonomy): domain Eukaryota; kingdom Metazoa; phylum Arthropoda; class Malacostraca; order Decapoda; family Nephropidae; genus Homarus; species Homarus americanus. Next base: position 5,465,784 of record NW_024731054.1, on the reverse strand, counting down.
CTAACCTAACCTAACCTAACCTAACCTAACTCAACCTAACCCAAAATAATCTAAACTCATCTACAATAACTTAACCTAACTCAACCCAACCTAACCTAACCTAACCTAACCTAACTCAACCTAACCCAAAATAATCTAAACTCATCTACAATAACTTAACCTAACCTAACCCAACCCAACCCAACCTAACCTAACCTAACCTAACCTAACCTAACCTAACCTAACCTAACCTAACCTAACCTAACTTAACCTAACCCAATATAACCTAAACCTAACCAAATCTAACCTTACCTAATCTAACCCTACCCCCACAGGTAGTGTTAGAATGCTTAATATTCAGTTGAAATAAGCTGGGGCGACCAATCTTTAGGTGAAATAAGCTGGGCGAATCTTTAGGACAGATAAGCTGGAAACAATCAATTGCAGGTGAAATAAGCTGGAGAAGCGAATTTTCAAGTGAAATAAGCTGGGGTGACCAATCTTCAGTTGAAATAAGCTAGGGTGAAACTTCAGTTGAAATAAGCTGGGGGAAACGAATTTTCAGGTGAAATAAGCTGGGATGAAACTTCAGTTGAAATAAGCTGGGGGAACGCATTTTCAGGTGAAATAAGCTGGGAGCGACTAATCTTCAAGTGATTCATTTATTTCAAGCGTACAGTTGGCCATCGCTTTTAAACCATTTTTTGTGGTGTGGTGTGAGGGTGTAGTGTGAGGGTGTAGTGTGAGGGTGTAGTGTGGTGTGGTGTAAGGGTGTGGTGTGGTATGGTGTGGTATGGTGTGTGTGTATGGTGTGAGGATGTGGTGTGGGGATGTGGTGTGGTGTGGTGTGATGGTGTGGTGTGGTGTGTAGTCTGGTGTGGTGTAAGGGTGTGTGCCGTGGTGTGGTATGGTGTGGTGTAGTGTAGTGTAGTGTCTTAAGTCTGTAACCTTCAGGGGTCAATGTAGAGTTTATTTATGATAATGGGGGAGTAGAGTAGGTGTTTAGTACAGGTGAGAGAGAGAGAGAGAGAGAGAGAGAGAGAGATAAAATATTAAAATAAACACAATTAGAAAAGAAATGATGAACAAAAGAGAACGAATGAGACAGACAGACAGACAGACAGACAGACAGACAGACAGACAGAGGACAATTAAAAAAACACCAACCCTCCACTTAACCACAACTAAAAGGCCATTACCCCATTTTCTATCAACCCAAACAGCCTTAAGGTCAAACTATCTTATTTTCTTTAATGTTTCATGCTCTTGTGTCTGTCCTTATTACTCGAAAGATAACCATAGCCTTTTAGATGGTCACATGAAGATTAGCACCCCTCCCCCATCTCATTTCATCTCATAATTAAGACACCCCAGTTTATTTTACCTGGAGGGGTTAGGTTAGGTTAGGTTAGGTTGTGTAGTGTAGTGTTAGGTTAGGTTAGCGTTAGGGTGGTAATCTTCAAGTGAAATGAGCTATTTTATCTAATTATCAGGTAAAATAAACTTGGGTGTCTAATCATCAGGTAAAATAAACTAGGGGTGTCTAATCATCAGGTAAAATAAACTAGGGGTGCCTAATCATCAGGTAAAATAATCTAGGAGCATTTAATCATCAACTGAAATACGGTATTCTGTTTAATCTCCAGGTTTAACCAGATCTTGTGAAGGTGTTGTGATGGATAGCACTGTCTTGACCTTTTGTTTTTCACAGCAGAAAGAAAGAGTTATCCTACCTATTCAATTTTCCACTCGGCTGAAGATCATTAAACTAATACTAACACCTTGAGCCTTAAATCAAGCCTAGATACTAATTAGGGGTCATTAATCAGGTAGTTGATCACGGGACGAATTCTCAGGTATGTTGGCTGATTGAGGTCATTCTGAGTGTTATATTTATGAATCTGATATTTGATTCTCTTGTTAGGTATATGATTCTCTTGTTAGGTATATGATTCTCTTGTTAGGTATATGATTCTCTTGTTAGGTATATGATTCTCTTGTTAGGTATTTGATTCTCTTGTTAGGTATATGATTCTCTTGTTAGGTATATGATTCTCTTGTTAGGTATTTGATTCTCTTGTTAGGTATATGATTCTCTTGTTAGGTATATGATTCTCTTGTTAGGTATTTGATTCTCTTGTTAGGTATATGATTCTCTTGTTAGGTATTTGATTCTCTTGTTAGGTATATGATTCTCTTGTTAGGTATTTGATTCTCTTGTTAGGTATATGATTCTCTTGTTAGGTATATGATTCTCTTGTTAGGTATTTGATTCTCTTGTTAGGTATATGATTCTCTTGTTAGGTATTTGATTCTCTTGTTAGGTATTTGATTCTCTTGTTAGGTATTTGATTCTCTTGTTAGGTATTTGATTCTCTTGTTAGGTATATGATTCTCTTGTTAGGTATTTGATTCTCTTGTTAGGTATATGATTCTCTAGTTAGGTATATGATTCTCTTGTTAGGTATTTGATTCTCTTGTTAGGTATTTGATTCTCTTGTTAGGTATTTGATTCTCTTGTTAGGTATTTGATTCTCTTGTTAGGTATTTGATTCTCTTGTTAGGTATTTGATTCTCTTGTTAGGTATTTGATTCTCTTGTTAGGTATATGATTCTCTTGTTAGGTATTTGATTCTCTTGTTAGGTATATGATTCTCTTGTTAGGTATTTGATTCTCTTGTTAGGTATATGATTCTCTTGTTAGGTATATGATTCTCTAGTTAGGTATTTGATTCTCTTGTTAGGTATATGATTCTCTTGTTAGGTATATGATTCTCTAGTTAGGTATTTGATTCTCTTGTTAGGTATATGATTCTCTTGTTAGGTATATGATTCTCTTGTTAGGTATATGATTCTCTTGTTAGGTATATGATTCTCTTGTTAGGTATATGATTCTCTAGTTAGGTATTTGATTCTCTTGTTAGGTATATGATTCTCTTGTTAGGTATATGATTCTCTAGTTAGGTATTTGATTCTCTTGTTAGGTATATGATTCTCTTGTTAGGTATATGATTCTCTTGTTAGGTATTTGATTCTCTTGTTAGGTATTTGATTCTCTTGTTAGGTATTTGATTCTCTTGTTAGGTATATGATTCTCTAGTTAGGTATATGATTCTCTTGTTAGGTATTTGATTCTCTTGTTAGGTATTTGATTCTCTTGTTAGGTATTTGATTCTCTTGTTAGGTATATGATTCTCTTGTTAGGTATTTGATTAATTGGAACATTTGATTATTGTTTGTAAATAGACCTTCAAGTGTAAACAGGTTTGAAATTTTTACTATACCTGACATGTAAACAAAGATGAAACACAAACATATATTTTAACAATAAACAAAGTAAACAACAAACATAATAAACATCAGGCAAATAGTAAACAACAAACAGAAAGTAAACACCAAACAGACAAGTAAACAACACCTAAAAATCAACAACAGAAAGACATAAAAACAGTAAACAAAGTAAACAACAGACAGGCAATAAACAATAAAGTAAACAACAGACAGTAAACAATAAACAAACGGTAAACGAAAGACAGAAAATAAACAACAACAAAAATGAAACAACAAATAAGTAAACACACACACACACACATACACACATACACACACACACACACACACACACACACACACACATCGAATACAATGACATATTCTTGTTTAACAGCTAACAAACGACTCTTACTTAAGCTATGAATAGAACAACACTGTGTTTACAACGACCTTACTCTGAAAAACAAATCGATGACCTGATAATAATCCTACAGGTGTCCAATTGGTCCTTCAAATAAATCTGGAATAAATAATGGAGAATAGAGAATAAACTACCATATACACGTGTAATTTACCTTACCTGTACCGTGTGATGGGAAGGTGTATGGGGTAATCCTCATTGCACCTGTTATACACCTGTGGCGGGGTAATGAGAGGGCGGGGCTGTATTAGTTTGGGGTTCTTTCATCTTACGTGCGTCAGACAGGTGGGTGGCTATTTGGCGTCAGTGGCGGTGGAAGGGAACTCACACACACTCACAGACACACATACACACGCACACGGACACGGACACACACACACACAGACGAACACAGACACACACACACACACAGACACAGACACACACACACACAGACAGACACACACACACACACAGACAGACACACACACACACGACACACACACACACAGACACACACACACACACACAGACAGACACACACACACACCTCACAGACACACACACACACACACTCACAGACACACACACACATACGCACACGGACACACACACACACAGACAGACACAGACACACACACACACACAGACACACAGACACACACACACACAGACAGACACACACACACACACAGACAGACACACACACACACACACAGACACACACACACAGACACACACACACACACTCTTTCCTAACATATTTCCACCTCACTTCACCTGTCATATCCACCCACACTTCACCTGTCATACCCACCCACTTCACTTCACCTACCTGTCATACCCACACCCACACTTCACCTGTCATACCCACCCACACTTCACCTGTCATACCCGCCCACACTTCACCTGTCATACCCACCCACACTTCACCTGTCATACCCACCCACACTTCACCTGTCATACCCACCCACACTTCACCTGTCATATCCACCCACACTTCACCTCACCTTGTCGTGTTCGTGTAGGTGACTCGTGCAGCACACAGTCAGGTAAACACTTCACTTAACGCCATATACGGTGCCATAATGGTATTAACTGCCCACTAACAATATTCTGGCCACCATAACTGCCCAGGTAACGACTGCCCCGACCAATTAAGGAGCTTTAAATCCTGTGCTTACCTGTGCAGTTAACGTGGTTGGGTTAGCATCAAGGACTCTGAGAACACGGCAGGGTACAGGTGTGTGTGTGTGTGTGTGTGTGTGTGCGTGACCTGATGAAAGGAATAGATGGGAAAACACACGAAGAATGGACAGAAGACAAACGGAAGGACGGAATAGAGGGAGTGGAAGAAGAAATAAAATATCTCGTTTATATCATAAGAATTCCTCACATATAGCCTCCTCCTCCTCCTCCCCTTTCTTCCGTTAGATCTCCCCGCTCTTTCTCCTCCACCTCTTTCTCTTCTTCATTTCGCTCCTCTTCCTCTTCCTATTCTTGTTTTTCTTTCTACTGTAATACCTCTCCACTCATCCTCCTTCTCCTCCACCTCCTCCTTCTACCGTAAGATCTCCTCGCCTAACCTCCTCCTCCTCTTCTTTCTACTGTAAGATTCCTCCAGTCATCCTCCTCCTCTTCCCTCTTTCCCTCCTCCTCCTCCTCCTCTTCCCTCCTCCTCCTCCTCCTCTTCCCTCTCCTTCTCCTGATTAAGCGATGATGAAAGATCACCCGCCTAGATAACACGTGGCCGAAGGTGGCGGCTCCTACCTCATATCTCGTCGATGTCACCTCTCCTCTGATTACTCCTCCTTACCCCTTAGTTGCCTCCTGATCCCCCCCCCCTTAGTTACCCTCTGATTACCCCCTTAGTTGCCCTCTGATTACCCCCTATTACCAGTATATGACCCGCCGGCGCTGGGGAATTATTATTGGCTACTGCTGGGCTCTGTGACGTCTTAATACCTGCGTTACCTTCACAAATCACCTGGTGAGTTTAGGTCAAAATTTGGTGTGTGCTTGGAGGTGGGTGGGTCTCTCTCTCTCTCTCTCTCTCTCTCTCTCTCTCTCTGCCTCTCTCTCTCTCTCCTCTCTCTCTCTCTCTCTCTCTCTCTCTCTCTCTCTCTCTCTCTCTCTCTCTCTCTCTCTCTCTCTCTCTCTCTCTCTCTCTCTCTTTGTCTTTACCATGGCTGCCTTCACACTAATACTTCTGTGAATTGAATTCATATTTGTTTTTCTACAACTTGGATATTCAAACTTATTTCTACCTGGATGGTTAGCTGTATATATATGAGGCATATATATATATATATATATATATATATATATATATAGAGATTTCGTGCTATTTTTCTTCCGTTATCGTCCATTTCTCCCAGGGCCAGTGTCCAGGTACTGCGTAGTCATAATGCTTTTCTGGATTTTGTTATCGTCTATTATTATTCTGCCATTATATAGCCCAGCGAGAAGGGATGTCTGTTGTACGAATGACAAATACTTAGAATGTTCCTATTGATAAACTGGAAGAATATATACAACTTTATTGGTATAGGTTAACATGTACAGTAGGTTACAGGCAGTTGTACACATGGGCCGCTTTGTCCCGATTCCATCATGTAACGTTATATCAGCGATTACACACACACGCACGCACACACACACACACACACACACACACACACACACACACACACACACACACACACACACACACACACACACTGACTGCAAAGGAAATAAATTTTGAAGCTTATCAGATCCCACAGTACAACACTACAGTAATTCTGTTGCCATGACGCACCCTCCCTGTGTACTCCCTCCCCTGCTTACCCTCCCTGTGTACCCCCTCCCCTGCGTACCCTCCCCTGTGTGTACCCCTCCCTGTGTACCCTCCCTGTGTACCCTCCCCTGTGTACCCCTCCCCTGTGTGTACCCTCCCCTGCGTACCCTCCCCTGCGTACCCCCTCCCCTGCGTACCCCCTCCCCTGTGTACCTCCTGTGTACCCTCCACCTGTGTACCCCCCCTCACCTGTGTACCCTCACCTGTACCCTCCACCTGTGTACCCCTCCACCTGTGTACCCCTCCACTTGTGCACTCTCCACTTGTGTGCACCCCTCCACCTGTGCACCCCTCCCTGTGTACCCCTTCCCCTGTGCACCACCATCCCAGTGCACTAATTATCTCAGTGCACCATCCCAGTGCACCACCACCACAGCCACCACACAGATTATAAGTACACTGTGGCTGTAATGGTGAAGGGACAGTGTAGCCATGAAGGTGTCAGTGACTAGTTCTGAAGCTGTTTCCGGTGATTGTTGGTAGTCGCCTGTAATTGTGTCTTGGTGAAGGTCGTGCAGCAAGCAGGGAGGGAGCAAGGGAAGGAGGGGAAGGAGGCAAAGAGAGAGGCGGGGAGACGGAGGGAGGGAAGGGAGAGGAGAGACACACAAGGCAGAGTATAGGCGGAGGAGGAGGACGGGAAAAGGTGGAAGGAAGAGAAGTAGGAAGGCAGAAAGAGACAGGAGAGAGAGTGGAGTGGCGTGACATGCAGGCAGGAGGGAGGGAGGGAGGGGGAGACATGCAGGTAGGAGGGAGGGAAGGAGGAGGAGGCAGGAGGAGGAAGAAGGAGGAGGGAGGGAGGGAGGGAGGAGGGAGGGAGGAGGGAGGGAGGCAGTAGAGAGGAGGGAGGGAGGGAGGGACGGGAAAGGTGGAAGGGAAGAGAAGAGGAAGGCAGAGAAAGAGACAGAGAGGGAGGGAGGGAGGGAGACATGCAGGCAGGAGGGAGGGGAAGGAGGAGGGAGGCAGGAAGAAGGAGGGAAGGGAGGGAGGAGGGGAGGCAGGAGAGGGAGGGAGGCAGGGGAGGGAGGGAGGGAGGGAGACATGCAGGCAGGAGGGAGGGAAGGAGGGAGGAGGCAGGCAGGAAGGAGGGAGGGAGGGAGGAGGAGGGAGAGGGAGGGTCACATTAGTGTATCATTCTTCCTTCTCTAACCTGGAGTTTATTATTGGTATTATTGCTGGTGTTACTCCTATTGGCTGGTATTGCCAGGTATCTCTTATTACTGGTATTATTGCTGGTGTTACTCCTATTGGCTGGTATTATTAAGGTGTTACCCTCATTGGCTGGTATTATTTGCTGGTGTTACCCCATTGGCTGGTATTATTGCTGGTAAGTACCATGGGTTGGTATTATTGCTGGTAAGCATTCCTATTGGCTGGTATTATTGCTGGTGCTACCCTATTGGCTGGCACATTGCTGGTGCTACTCCTATTGCCGGTATTATTGCTGGTGTTACTCCTATTGGCTGGTATTAAACTGTGTCTTGCTGTTATTTCCTGTCGCTTTTTCTCACTTTCTGCACTCACCCTCCCCTACCACTCCCTCCCCTACTCACCCTCCCCTACCACTCCCTCCCCTACCACTCCCCTCCCTACCACCCTCCCCAATACCACCTCCCTCCCCTACCACTCCCTCCCTACCAACTCCCTACCACTCCCCTCCCCCTACCACCTCCCCTATCCCCTCCCTCCCCCCTACCCTCCCTCCCCCTACCACCCCTCCCCTCCCACCCCTACCCCTCCCACTCCCCTCCCCTCCCACCCCCCCCTCCCCTCCCTCTACCTCCTTCCCTCCCTCCCTCTCACCACTCCCTCCCCCACCTCCCTCCCCCTACCCTCCCTCCCCTACCCTCCCCCTCCCCCTACCACCCTCCCCCTAAACTCCCCTCCCTACCACTCCCTCCTCTCTACCCCTCCCCCACCACTCCCTCCCCTACCACTCCCCTCCCCCCTACCACTCCCCCTACCCCTACTCCCCCTCCCCTCCACTCCCCCCCCTACCCCTCCCCTACCCCCCCCCTCCCCACTCCTCCCCCTACCCACCTCCCCTACCACTCCCTCCCCTACCACCTCCCTCCCCTACCCTCTCCCCTACTACCCTCACCCTCCACTCTCCCCCTTCCTCCCCCTACCACTCCCCTCCCCTCCCTCTCCCCCTACACACTCCCCCCCCCACCCCCTTCCCCCCACCCTCCCTCCCTCCCACTACCTCCCCCCCTACCACTCCCCCTACCCCACCCCCTCCCCCCCTCCCTCCCCCCCTACCCCCCTACCCTCCCCCCTCCCTCTTCCCCCTACCCACTCCCCCCCTACCCTCCCCTCCCCCCACACTCTCCTCCCCCTACCCTCCCCTCCCCCCCTCCCCCTACCACCCCCTCCCTACCACTCCCTCCCTCCCCTCCCCTTCCCCTCCCCTACCACCTCCTCCCCTACCACTCTCCTCCCTACCACACTCCCCCCCTACCACCTCTACCACTCCCCTCCCCTCCCCTACTCCCCTCCCCCTACCACTACCTCCCCCTACCACTCCCTCCCCCCTACCCCCCTCCCCTAACACTCTTTCTCCCTCCTACCCTCCCCTCCCCTACCACTCTTTCCCTACTACTCTCCTCCCCATACTCCCTCCCTCTCTACTACACTCCCTCCCCCCTACCACCCTCCCCACACTCCCCTTTTCCCTACCACTCTCCCACCCCACTCCCTCCTTTTTCCCTTGGCTTACTCTCCTCCCCCACTTCAGCCCTCCCCCTACTACTCCCTCCCTCCCTACCACTCCCTCCCCCTACCACTCCCCTTTCCCCTACTACTCTCCTCCCCTACCACTCTCCACTCCCCTACCACCCTTCCCTCCTACCACTCTCCTCCCCCTACCACCCCCCCTGTCCCCCTACTACTTTCCTCCCTACCTCTCCCCTACCCCTACCACTCCACTCCCCACCACCCTTCCCTCCTACCACTCCCTCCCCCACCACTCTCCCTCTCCCCTACCTCCCTCCCCCCCACCACTCTCCCTCCCTACCACCTCCCCCTACCACTCTCCACTCCCCACCACTCCCTCCCCTACCACTCTCCCTCCCCTACCACTCCCTCCCCTACCACTCTCCACTCCCCTACCACTCTCCCCTACCACACTCTCCTCCCCTACCACTCTCCTCCCCTACCACCTCCCCTACCACTCCCCACCACTCCCCTTCCCCCTACCACTCCCTCCCCTACCACTCCCTCCCTACCACTCTTCCCTACCACCCCCTCCTCCTCCCACCACTCTCCCCTACCACTCCCTCCCTCTAAATACACTTCCTCCCCTACCACCCCCCTACACCCCACCACCCCTTACCCCTACCACTCCCTCCCCTACCACTCTCCCCTCACTCACTCCTTCCCCTACCACTTCCCCTACTACTCCCTCCTCTACCACTCTCTCCCCTACCACTCCTCTCCCCTACCACCTCCCTCCCCCTACCACTCCCTCCCCCCTACAACTCCTCCCCTACCACTCCCTCCCCCTACCACTCCTCTACTCTCTATTTCCTTCCCTACTACTCTTCCTCTCTCTACTACTCCTTCCCTACTACACTTCCTGGGCAATACTCTCTCTTACTTTTATCAATAATACTACTAAGGCCATTACACTGCTTTAAAATTACTACTGCAGATGTATATGAGTACTATATTGGGTGTATACAGTAGAATACTTTCAAGTACATGTACTACAGTAGATGTATTGAGATACCTACACACGATCATTAAATGTACTACAACAAATATTACAATAGATATATACACACACATTATTACATGAATATTGACACACACACACACATACACACATACACGAATACACACACATTACACACACACACATTATTACACATTACACATTACACATTATTACATACACATTCACACGAACATTAATAACACACACACACACACACGAACGACTACTAAATCATTTCCTTTTTTCCCTCTAAACCACAAAACAAATTACCAGAGAGACAAATAACAAGACTCATGACATAACAAACCAAGCTCATGACAGTCATCACATGCCAGTGACAGATGAACAGGTATGCTCACCTGACAGCAATATACCTGGCCACGACCTGAGCCTTGATTAATAACACTAATCCTTGAAGCTAGAGGTGAACCCGACAATTTAAAATGTCTTGTAAGATGGATGGATGACCCCTGGTAATATGGTGTCTGAAGTACACGCCTCAATATCTCGTTGTGGGTTGCTGGTGTGGGTTGTGGGTTGTTGGGGGTTGCTGGTGTGGGTTGTGGGTTGTTGGTTGTTGGTGTGGGCTGTGGGGATGTGTTGTGAGTTGCTGGTGTGGGTTGTGAGATTCTAGTGTCTGTTGTGAGGTTGTTGGTGTGGGTTGTTGGGGGTTGCTGGTGTGGGTTGTGAGGTGTGTTGCTGAGTTGTCTGTTGTGAGGTTGTTGGTGTGGGTTGTTGGGGGTTGCTGGTGTGGGTTGTGGGTTGTTGGTGTTGGCTGTGGAGGTGTGTTGTGAGTTGCTGGTGTGGGTTGTGGGTTGTTGGTGTGGGCTGTGGGGTGTGTTGTGAGTTGCTGGTGTGGGTTGTGGGTTGTTGCGATATTTTGTGAGGTAGGTTGTGAATTGCTGTTGTGGGTTGAGTTTTGAGTTGTGTGCGTGCGTGCGTGCGTGCGTGCGTGTCTTGTGGGGTGGGTTGTGAGATGCTTGTGTGTGTTGTGGTGTGGGGTGTGGGTTGTGTTATGGGTTGTGGGTTGTAGGTGTTATAGTGTTGTATTGTGAGGCTCTATGCTCTTCATCTGTTTCCCTCTCACTCCTTAACTCTAATGCTGCACTAACCTAACCTAACCTAACGTAACCTAACCTAACCCCTTCCCGCAAGTAGCGTTAGGGAGTTTACTCACCAGATGAAGTAAGCTGGGTGTCGGGCATTAGTTACGTTCAGTTAACAAGCTTCAATCAACACAAAAGAACGTAAGCTTGATC
>NW_024731054.1:5376819-5449319 GCF_018991925.1 Homarus americanus | reverse complement strand
TCTGATCAGATGCTGAATCTCTTCATCGATGTCTGCCCGAGTGGACAGGTGGGAGTCGAGATACCGAAAGTGAGCAACATTAGAGAGGGTAGTACCGTTAAGCTGGATGGATGGTGGAAGTGTCTGATCCAGGGGCAGGTTGAAAGAGAATCTGAGCCTTACGTACATTCACCTCAAGGCCGAAGTGTGCATACGCGTCTGCGAAGGTGTTCAGGATCTCCTGTAGGTCGTGTTCAGTGTGAGCAACAGGGGTGAGGTCGTCTGCAAACTGAAGTTCAGTTATGGAAGCTGCTGACATCTTTGTTCTTGCCTGGAGTCGTCTTATGTTGAAAAGACCCCCCTTAACCCGGTACTCGATGTCCACCCCGCTGGCTAAATTGTTACTGGCACGAGTAAGGAAGGCAGCCAAAAAGATGGAAAAGAGAGATGGTACCAGTACACACCCTTGTTTAACCCCTGTTTGGATGGGGAAGAACTCTGACTGGGTGCCGTTGTGCAAGACACTGCCGTTCATGCCATCCTGGAGGTGCCTCACGATGGCGATGAATTTGGTTGGGCAGCCAAAACGGCTGAGGGTCCACCAGAGGGCTTCCTTGTTGACCGAGTCGAAGGCCTTGGTTAGGTTGATGAAAGCCATGGACAGTTCACGACGCTGTTCTCTGCACTTTTCCTGTATCTGGCGGGCAGCAAAGATCATGTCAGTGGTGCCACGTGACGGTCTAAGACCACATTGAGATTCTAGGAGGAAGCTTTCCGCCTCAGGAAGTACAGTAGCCTGTTTAGGAGGACTCGAGCGATAATCTTGCCAGCTACGGAGAGCAGCAAGTTCCCACTGTAGTTGCCACAGTCTGACCTGTCTCCCTTGTTCTTATAAATATTGACCATGGAGACGTCTTTAAGAGCTTGGGGGATTTCTTCCTTTTCCCATATATTCTCTAGGAGAGTGGAGACGGCTGGTAAGCAGAGGTCCTCCTGCTTTATACATCTCGGTTGGGATTCCATCAGGCCCTGAGGCTTTATTATTTTTCATCTGTTACTGTAGATGGCAGTAGCTACGTCATCCAGGGATGGAGGATAGCTGAAGTGGGTCAGCTCTGGATGCTGAGGGACCTGCTGGGTAGTCAGGACATCCACATCGGTGTTTCGGTTGAGCAATGAATGATAGTGCTCTTTCCAGCACTGAAGGAGGCCTTCATTGTCTTTAATTATGAAGTTACCGTCAGGTGAGCGGAGGGGGCCTGTGCCATGAGTGACTGGCCCATTAAAAAGTTTTAGCGGAAATGAAAAATTCACGCATCTTGTGCTGATCTGCAAGTTTTTGTGCTTCACATGGTTTATTTTAAGCCAGTCTTTCTTTAGATTGTGAAGTTCCCGCTGTGCTGCCGCTTTCTTCTTGCTGAAAGTATCAGCTTTGGTCCGAGACTGAGGGTTGTTCTGCCAGTCAGTAAAAGCATCACGTTTATCGTCGATGAGTACTTTGATTGCCGGGTCATTTTCATCAAACCAGTCCTGGTGTATTCTTTTGATCTGGCCGAGGGTCTCTGCAGGTTTTTGTCACAACAGTATTAAGAGTATCCCATTCGGCACTGAGATTTACGTTGTTTGCTGTTTGGTTGTTTATAAGCCTATGTTCCAGCTGCTCTTTGAAAGCATGTGCTACTGCTGGATCCTCCTGACGCGTAGTATTAAAACCTCAACTGGAGGCTTGCTGTCTTCGCCATTTTGGGGCGACGTGAAGTGAGAACTTAGATCTGACAAGTCGATGATCATTGTGATAGTGGTCTGAGCCATGCATGGCACGGGTGTTGAGTACATCTCGGTGATCTCTTTCTCTGACAATGATTTAGTCAATGAGATGCCAGTGTTTGGATCGTGGGTGTTGCCACAAACCCTTGAACTTGTCGGCCAGCCTAAACAAGGTATTGATGATAGTGAGGTTGTGTGCAGCACACTTGCGGAGGAGGAGTTGGCCGTTGGGATTACACTTGCCGAGTCCATTTCTCCCCATGGTTCCCTGCCAAATATTAGCATCGCTGTAAACTTTGGCATTGAAGTCGCCAAGGAGCACAACCTTGTCTTCTCTGGGGATAGAGGTTAGCACTGTCGAGGTCGGCATAAAAGGCCTCCTTGATGTCATCCTCTGCATTAAGTGTTGGGGTGTATGCACTGATGAAGAAGGCATGACGTGAGTGATTCAGTGGGACTAGAAGCGTCATGAGGCGCTCGTTGATCCCAATAGGTATTTCAGTTAGACTAGTGAATTGGGAGGTGAGGCGGCTGGGCCAGCCCAATGAACGCAAGAAGAGACCGATTTATGTAACGGTAGAAGACCAGAGGAAGAGGGACAGTATTTTGAGAGTGGCAAAACAGCTGTAACACGCTGGAGAACCAATGTTGACTATATATATTAAGAAGGATGTCCACCCAGCCGTGAGGTAGGAGGCAGCACGTCTTCGGATGCGGAAAGGGGAAGAAAAGGTGAATCCTGAAAACGTTGGAGTGAATATTTATTATGATTGGAAGATTCGAGCGTTGCGGAGGTGACGGCGTCATCATAGACAGGTATTCACCTCGATTTTTTCTAACTAGTAGACAACATGACGCTGTTTACAAGTAAAAATTGTGTTCATGGAACATCGCCGGACCTAAGGATGAACTTCAATAGCTAAATATTTTGAAATTTGTTCTCAATTTCCACATAGTTTGGCTATTAGAAACAAAGAAATATTTCCAATTGAGTGTACCTGCACTTAATGTTTATACCAATGTATCAAAGGAAGACCATCACAGAGGAGGAGTAGTGATGCTTGTTAGCTGCAAATTATCATAAAACATCTCTTGTGTAGACACCGATACTAAAGGCCAGATCTTGGTGGTGATGTCGGGGTCACCGAGCCTCAAGCTAGGTGGCGTGTACATACCTCCAGAGGATTCACCGTATTACCAGCCATCACACTACGATACACTTGCTGTGCACACTGTGGGACCCGGGAAAGTGATCGTAATCGGAGATTTCAACGCGAGGGTTGAAGAGCCGCTCATCACGGGTCAGAATGGTGCTTATATGAGTGCAGTGGAGTAAAGGATTATAGTGTCAATAGCCACGGCAGAGCACTGGTAAATATGTGTATCAACAACTGTATGGTTGTAGCCAACTGCCGAACATGTAACGGAAAGCAGTTAGAAGGTGATTTATCATTTAAACGGAGGGATACATGGATATCTGAAATTGACTGTGTATCACAAAGGATGAATGCATAAAATTAATTGAAGAACTGGATGTGGGTCAGGATGTTGTAAGCTCCGACCACGCCCCACTCTGCCTCACGTTAATAAGCGACAACAATAATCCTGTGTCAGCGGCCCAGCTGTTAGAGAGGTCATCAGCGATAGGACATTCATACTACCGACCACCGACACACAACAAATTATGGAAGAGTCTGTGTCACCAGGCAATTGACACTGAAGAGCTGGCGAGGGCACTACGGGACGTGGAACCACCCAACGTGACTGATGGCGAAGACGTCGGCGCAGCTATCTCAGAGGGATGTCACATCATTATGAACACAGCTAACAGGTTCGCCAAGCAACAACCAGGATATGGAAACGTGTGGGACGAGGCTCAACCGCGATGGGAAAGATTATTGGATGTAAAACGATTGTAAATTGATTTGGAAATCGATTAATTGGAAAGGAAACATTGAATTATCTAATGTGGAACAACCGGACGATGAACAATTTAAAGAAGTTTGAAAAACTTTTAAACCTCCTTGACATGGGATTTGATGATGGTGAAGAGAATAGTCTCTACATACCAGTATTAGATGACCCGTTTACAGTTCAAGAATTTGACCAGGTTATTACAGGCATGAACAAAAACAAGAGTTACAGTGAATATGTCCAGGCATAATTAGTAAACTACCTGTATCATGGATAGTGTTTATCTTGACATTATTTAATGTTGTGTTCACTGGCATATGGTATCTCATGATGTGGTGTTAGAACAAACTAATTGTTTTGTTTAAGTCTGGAAGCAGAATGGAGTTTAATAACTATAGAGGAATTAGCATAATGGATACTCTCGCGAAAATATATGATATGTTAATATTGAACAGACTTCGATTATGGTGTAATATAGATAAATGTCAAGCTGGTGCACAAAAAGTAGAGGATGTATTGAACAGATTATTGCTTTAAGGTTATTGTGTGATTATGCTGTTTGTAAAAATGTTTAGTTGTATGTGTTATTTATAGAGTTTAGTGAAGCTTATGACAGTCCCTCGTAGGAAAAGTAATGTTAGAGGCGATAAAGTCCATGACGTAATTATTGACGTATACTTGTACGAAAAATTTATTAAAAGCAGCACAAGTTGATGCGTCTATCGGGGTCCGCCAGGGAACTCCGACGAGCTGATTATTGTTTATTATATATATTGATCATATGATAAAAATGATAAAGAGAGCAATTGCTACAGACTGTTTCTTGGGTAACTTACATGATTCACTATTGATGGATGATGCTGTAATACTGGCAACAAATAGGGAGATGTGTAAAAAGAAACTCAGCATTGTATCACAATATTGTAAAGACTATGGAATGGTGATAAATGAAAAGAAAACTAAATATTTTGTTGTTAACTGTCAAGAAAGAGATAAACTTTGTCTGACGATAGAGGGAATTGAGGTGAGCTATACCCCCAGGTACTTGTACCTCGGGGCTTGTTTCACCGACTCTGGGAAAATGGATAGTGTACTGTCTTTGCACCAGACAGCAAGTGAAGCCACGGTCAATAAGTTTTCCGTATTGTTTGTGCAGCCAACACACAAATGTCATTTGTATACAAGACAAAAGTATTTGATTCTGCAATAACGTCATCATTATTGTACGGTTCTGAGTCGTGGCTGATCAATAACTTGAAAGGATTGGAAAGACAATATAATAAACTGGTGAAGTGCTTGTTAGGCGTTAGGAAAAACACGAGTATGAGTCTGTGCATGATCGAGTCAGGTATTCTTTAGTGCACGACATTATCACAAAGAGGAGACGCAAGTTTATGAAATCAAAACATGAGATAATGGACATGGAACAACCTCTTCATTTGGTACATGATTTATGTAGGATAGCAAATACACCAGAATTTAGATTCATACCTTTGACTGTAACACAAACCCACTAGACAGGGCGAGCATTTGTGCCAGTATCCAGAAGGGTCCTGACATTCCATGCAGCGACCATAAGAAATTGTATGGTTTGTTTTTGTTTGGATCTGTGATTTTGGTTGTGTTTTCGACCGCATAAGGATGACCTTACTGGGTGCGGTTGCCCAGTCAGGTTGAGTTTTTAGGCAGGCTATGTTTAGGGCACCTTTTCTAGCCCCCCTCCCCATGTGGGGTGAACAGAGTGGCTCCCCAAAAGGGCTGCTCAGTCACACAGACAGGACCGGATTGCACTGCTGCCTATATCCCAGTGCATAAACGACCATCTTATCTGTGCCGCCCATGTGCAGAGTTGTGACTAGAGACTCCCGGCAGTCATCTCTGCCTGTCCCCGTCGCCGTGTATTCGTCTGTCGCCATAGGACTTTTAGGGGTATAGGGGTTTTGATGATGATGAGAGGTATGATGAGCTGGTTGATGGCTGTGCGTGAGTTGATTTATGTGGTGAGGCAGGAGCGCAGGCTGCAACCGCACAACTTGGCTCTCTCCTTTTCCTGATCCAGTGGTGCAAGTGTTGCAACGACTGGGGAGGAGGAGAGTCGCAATGGACTGCCGATAGCCCAGTTTGTTGGGTTTCGCCTCAGTAGCCTGTCCATCAGGCATTGCCTTCGTCCGTCGGTGTAGTCGTTGGGTTTCCCATGGTGGTCACCTCTTCCGTCTATACCGCCGTTGGGGTCTTGTTGGAGCTCTGTAAGCATGTCTGCCTGATTTGGGGCTCCACCTCAGATATTTCGTTCGGGGTTTACTCCCGTAGCCTTATATCTGCCAAGGTTAATCTGCAAGGCAGCGGGGTGGTGGTTGGTAGGCGCCAGGACGTGTCCACATGCTAGTGGGCCTATGCGCCTTCCCTCTGGGGCCCACCACTACTCCGAGATCCCCTGCTGGTCTAGCCTGGGTCCACGAGGCACCCAGTTACCGTGTGTTGCCATGAGGAGGCACAACTGGAATCTTGATGGTGAGGAGGCTGTGTACTGGCAGGGGAAGATTTATGCAAGTTGCTTCCCTGTTCGCCACGAGGGCTAGCCAGCGGCGGCAGCTGAAAGCGAGAGGGAGCAAGCAGTGCTTGCACCTTAACACTAACATAATGCTGCCATTCTAGACGCATTTCACCACCCTGTGTGTGGCCACACACATAAACACACCCACCCTTCACTAACACACTAACACACACTGTTCTCCTTCCCCTCTTCTTCTCTCCTCTCCATTTACCTTCCTCCCTCCTCTTCCCTTATTCTCCTCCCTTCTCTTCATCTCCCTCTACTTCCCTCCCTTCTTCCCTACCTCCCTCCCTCCTCTTTCCTCTCCTTCCCTTCTCTCTCCTTCCTTTCTTCTCGACTCCCTCTTCCTCTTCCTCCCCTCCGCCCTCTTTTAATTCTTCCTTCCTCCTCTCTCTCCCCTCCTCTTTCCTCCTCCTCCTCCCTCCTCTCTCTACCTTCCTCCTCTCTCTACCTTCCTCCTTCCTTCTCCTCCCTCTTCCTCCTCCTCCTCCTCCTTCTTCCCCCTTCCTCCTCCCTCTTCCTCCTTCTTCCTCCCTCTTCCTCCTTCCTCCTCCCCTTCCTCCTCCTCCTCCTTCCTCCTCTCACCCTCCTCCTCCTTCCTCCTCTTCCTCCTCCCCCCTTCCTCCTTCCTCCCTTCTCCTCCTCCCTCCTCCCTCTCCTCCTTCCCCTCCTCTCCTCTCCTTCCTCCAAATTCTCCCTCCTCCTCCTCCTCCCTCCTCCTTCCTCCTCCCTCCTCCTCCTCCTCCTCCTCCTCCTCCTCCTCCTCCTCCTCCTCCCTCCCTCCTCGTCAACATCTACAGGTGGTCAACATCCGCTGGGAAATTTCCTTCTCAGTATGACGTCACAGGTGAGAGAAGAGAATGAGGGAGGTGAGAGAAGAGAATGAGGGAGATGAGAGAAGAGAATGAGGGAGGTGACAGAAAGTAATGAGGGAGGTGACAGAAAGTAATGAGGGAGAAAACAGAAGAGAAGGGAGAGAAAAGAAGAGATAACAAGAGAAATGTGATAACGAAGAGACGTGTATGTGTGTGTGTGTGTGTGTGTGTGTGTGTGTGTGCGTGCGTGCTATTCACAGTAACATGGTGCCTCGCCTCTGTCACTCACACGTAACAAAGGAGATATTGATTGGATTGACTACAGGTAAACGTTTTAGGACACACACACACACAGTCTCTCTCTCTCTCTCTCTCTCTCTCTCCATTCCCTTTCCATCTTTACTCTCCTTATTCCCGCTCTTCTCGTCTTTTTTTCCCTTCTCTTGCCTTTTCCTTTCTTCCCTTCTCCTCATTGATTCCTCTTGTTCTTTTATTTCCTTTCTCCCTTCCTTTTCTATCTTCTCCTCTTTTCTTTCCCTTCTTCTCTTCTCTCCCCTCTCCCCTTCCCATATACCTCTTACAAACACACACTCAACTGCCATGTTTTATTTACAATCTTGAGTCAGGTGGTGATGTCTTGCCTGTGTGTCGTGTTGATCAAGTACAGTAGGTTAGGTTAGGTTAGGTTAGGCTTGAGGTTTGGTTTGGTTTTTGGTTAGGTTAGGTTAGGTTAGGTTAGGTTAGAGTTTGGTTAGGTTAGGTTAGGTTAGGTTAGAATGCTCCTCCCCCTTTATCTCCTTCACTTCCTTCCTCCTCTCCTTCTTAGTGACGTCCTTCTCAGTCTCTTCTTCCTTCCTCTCTCTCCCCTTGTATATCATATCCTCCCTCCCTTCCTTTCACCTGTTTCTCTCCACCTACCTCCTCATTCTTTGTGATACCCCTCCCCTGCCTCCTCTTCCTCTTCCTTCTACCTCCCCCTTATACCTACTCGCCCTTAGTAATGCCCCTCCCTTCCTCCTCCAGCTTCCCCCTCCTGCCCCTCATAACACCCTCTCCCTCTCTTCCTCCTCCAGTTTCCTCCTGCCCTCATAACACCCCCTCCCTCCCTTCCTTTCTCCAGCTTCCCTCCTGCACCTCATAACACCCCTCTCCCTCCCTTCCTCCCTCCAACCCCTCCTGCCCCTCATAACACCCCCTCTCTTCCCCAGCTCCCCCCTCCTGCACCTCATAACACCCTCCCTCCCTTCCTCCTCCAACTTCCTCCTGCTCCTCATAACACCCCCCTCCACCTGTTACCCTCCTGCCCCCCTCGTCCACTCCCTCAGGAACCTTCCGCCGCCCGGAGCATCTCGCCACAAGTGTTCAGCTTCCTCGGGTCGCGTCTCGGTTTCCTCCCACAGTTAACTAAATGCCCAGTCGCTTCCTCCTGTGTTAATAATAATCAGTGCCCGGCGGCCCCTCCTTCTCTCCCTCATCACCTGCCTCCCTCCCTCACCAATTGACTCCCTCCCTCATCACCTGCCTCCCTCATCACCTGACTCCCTCCCTCATCACCTGCCTCCCTCCCTCATCACCTGCCTCCTCCCTCATCATCTGCCTCCCTCCCTCATCACCTGCCTCCCTCCCTCATCACCTGCCTCCCTCCCTCACCAACTGACTCCCTCCCTCACCAACTGACTCCCTCCCTCATCACCTGCCTCCCTCCCTCACCCCTCCCTCACCAAGACAAGCTTCAAAGAAATGCTCTGTACTTTATTATTGTTGTGGCATCACGTGAACATTAGCTTCTTCCTTGAGTGTATTTCACCTTAAGATTAACTAACTTAACCTAACCTAACCTAACCTAACCTATGTCATTTATTGCTTATTTATCAGTTCATGTTTTACAGCTGTCAATTCAGATTACAAAGTGCGATTTATTGACTTTGTATGTTGTCAATAACTGAAAAACTGTCCATTTGGGCCGAAAAATGCTGATAAGAGAACTTGTCTGATAATTTATTAGATATTTCTGACTAACAGCAGGACTTTTAATCACCCTCTTCCGTTGACGGGGGTCGTCGTGTTTAAAACCTGCTTAAAAAAAATAGTCATAAAGAACACCGCACTACAGCGCTGGACGGGGAGGTGTGGCGGTAAAATGAACTTATCATATTGGAATTAGTTCATTTTACCGCCACACCTCCCCGTCCAGCGCTGTAGTGCGGTGTCCTTCGTGACTCAGTTTTTTTAAACAGGTTGTAAACACGACGACCTCCGTCAACGGAAGAGGGTGATTAACACCCAGGCCTCATGATTCATTATCACCAAATATTTTAATAGATGACGTCAATGGAGTTTATATAACACACCCATCAGTTTATGTTCCCTTACATCCAATAACAGTTTATAGTAAATAATGAAAGACGTCGTTTGTAATGTCTACTCGTGGTCATAATTATCCAATATGTCTGGTTACCTGTCGCTTTATCTGGTGAATTGTCCACTTAGATGTTATCTGTGGAAAGTTTCCTTAAGTCTAAATAAAACTATTATATGTCACCTCAGGCAGGGATCAACACGAGGAATGTCGAAATCAAAGTATAATTTCGAAACAAACCCAGACTAAACGAAGAGGAACATCCCTAATTAACTCTATATTTTGAAGATTTATTTACTACGTCACGACACCGTGGTGGTGTCGCCCTATATCAAGTATAACACTTCTGCAAGAGATGATTTAATGGTTCAGGAGGAGTACAGGGAGAGTGTTTTCATTGAATTACGTAACGACACACTAGTGTAAGGAATTTTCTTGATAAATTTTTGGAGCTTATCACTATCATAAGTTCAGAGAGGAAACATTGCTACATTACAGGAGATTTCAACCTTTATCGATTAAAATCAGAAACCTACACCTCAGTATTAGACCTTCTTGCTACCTGTCATCCTGAACTCTTCTTCAACACTATAATCAAACCCACTAGAGTAACTGCCACCTCTGCCACTGTGATAGATCATATCTGGACTAACAACACTCCTAACAATCTTGCAAGTGGAATTATATATAACAATATCTCAGATCACTTCCCAGTTTTTGCCATGTATAAAACAGCCACAAGTCCTGAAAGGTCTAGTAGAGTCTCAATACAACTGCACCGACAACATGTTCCTTTTTGAAAACAACCTAATGAATGCTAACTGGGATCTTGTCTATGCCTCCGACAACCCTAACGTGAACAGCTGCAACTTCTCTTGCATCTTCAATGTTTGCGTTGATAAATGCTTCCCGCTTCCAAACCCTATATCACAAGCGAAATAAGATAATGATAACAGAAAAACACAAACTCCAAAGGAAATTTGCAAAAAGACCCATAACTTTCGGTGATGCTTACCGAAGTATCAGAAATAGAGTAATTCAAGCAGTTAGAAATGCCAGACGTAGCTATTATACAAATAAGCTCCAGTCAGCATCAGGCGACGGTAAGAAAACCTGGAATGTCATAAATTCTATTCAGAACAGGAACACTCAGCCTTCGGCCACCCACTCAGCTTTTATGATAAATGATTCAGTTGTAACGGAACCTTCCCTCATTGCCAACCACCTCAATGAATATTTTATTAATGTTGGCAAAAATCTTGCAGAGAGCATCCATGATCACCATGAGAAATTTAGAGCCTACCTGCAAAACAGACAGCAAAATGAGCTGTTCTTATCCCCTGTCTCAGCAGATGAATTACTGGCCATCATAAAAATGTCCAAAGATGCAGCAGCAGGCGAAGACAATATACCAATGAGCACCATTAAGAAAGTAGCCAACTTATTACTACCTGTTCTCCTACACATCTGTAACTCCTCCTTCACTAGTGGTGTCTTTCCTGATAAACTGAAAATTGCTAAAGTTCACCCAGCATATAAAAAATCTGGGGACAAAGGTCTCTTCAAGAACTACCGCCCCATATCATCCTCCCAACCTTGAGTAAGATACTGGAGAAGCTAGCATGTAGTAGACTAAATTCCTTCTGCAATACCAATAACATCTTTACAGACTCCCAGTTTGGATTTAGAGCTAGAAGTTCGGCTGAGAGTGCTCTGCTATCCTTTACTAATGACATCTTAAATTCCTTTGATAGCAGTCAGTTCACAGTAGGTATATTCTTGGACCTCTCTAAAGCCTTTGATACTGTCGACCATACCATCCTCCTTTCAAAGCTTGAACATTACGGAGTTAGGGGCCTATCCCACAATTGGTTTACCTAATATCTGTCCAACAGGATGCAGTATGTCTGCTATAATAATCACCAATCTGACTCCTCGCCAATTTTGTATGGCGTCCCACAAGGTTCCATTCTCGGTCCAGTACTGTTTTTGTTGTACATAAACGGCATAGTCCACGCCAGCACACTCATAAAATACAACTTATTTGCAGACGATAGTATTCTCTATGCCAGCGACTCAGACCTCCATTCCTTGATGAGAACTATGAACACTGGATTGACTAAAGTCAGGACCTGGGTAATACATAATAAACTCACCTTAAACCTTGAGAAAACCCACTACACGATCTTTCACAGAAGGAAAAAACTTACACCCAGACTTGGACCCCCTGTACCTTGGTAATATAGTCCTCAAACGCGAACAAAATACTAAATTCCTCGGAGTTATTGTTGACGAGAAACTTAACTGGAGAAACCACATACAAGCCATTCACAGTAAAGTCAATAAACAGTGCGGTATCATGTATCACACTCGACAGTCACTCACTCTCACAGCAATGAAAGAAATCTATTACGATCTTATTTACTGACACCTGATTCACTGTCACACACTATGGGGGGCCTCTGACTCTTCAAAATCACAATCCCTGGTTACTGCACAAAAGAGAGTTGTACGGACAATGACCTACTTGAAAAAAGCAGATCACACAAACGAAAAATTTGCTATATTGAAAATTTTAAAATTCGAAGATATTAACACCTACTGCTGTGCCCTCTTTGTTTACAAATCTATCAATCACTTGCTTGACAATAATTATTTCCAGTTCCGGAATAATCAGAGATACAACTTAAGGCACCCAGAGCTACTAAGACCACCCCCCATGCACTCCTCTCAGTCCCAGACCTCCATAAAATATCATGGTGTGAAGGTGTGGAACAACTTAACCCCACCCATCCGAGCAAAGACTACGCTCCCTTCCTTTAAATTATCTCTGAAAAAATCTATTGTCTAAGTATTAATATTTCTTGTAATACCTACTATATTTACATTACCTGCTTTTATTGTACCATCAAAACCGTTTTATCGGAACTTATCATGTAAATAGATAAGAAATTACCATTGCAATAAACATATTTGCCAACTAGACATAATCCTGACAGCTCTGTCCTCTTGTTCAACCTTAATACTGTACAACCCATGTTGTACTGCTCCCCCATTATACTTATGTTTTTCAATTCCACTGTAATTTATGTATATGCTTATAATATAAATAAAAAAATAAATGAACTAAAAACAAGAATAATAAATAAATAAAATAAATAAATATTGAAGTGATAACCGTGGTAACATTATGAGATGTTCTTATTACCACCATGCTATTGAACTATTCCAGATGATACTAATTGTTACATAATACTTCCTTGAAATAAATGTATAGTATATATCAGGTGCCTCAAAGAGAGCTCAGGTTCTCAACTGGCTCAGCCATGTTAATATTGTTATTATTATCCACTCCGTATCTGTGTTTTTCTGGCTAAATAAACTGTTTCAATTCAATTCAATACTACCTGTCTATATATAATGTGAAGTTTCATATAATTGTTTTGTATTTTCATTGTGGAAATAAAAAAATAAATGTTAGTAAACAAACGAGGAGAGAGATGTACACAAACTGTAGAAGACTGTTCAATAACTGCTCCTCCCGCCAATACATAATACTGTACACAAATTCTTTTAACGTTTAACATAAGACAATACTGTAGTGGTTCTTCTTTGACTCGAGAATTAATTGCTGGTAGCTGCGATTTTAAGACCAAGACGTCAGTCTGGAGAAATCAGCTTTTATCTGAGGAAACTCTAGCCACTAGCCACTGAGAAATGACTGATAGTACTGTACTAGTTGGAAGCGAAAATTGCCGGTACAGGTGCCCGTGTGACGCCGCCCTAACCTAACCTAACACCGACAAAGTCACAGCCCCACCAAACAATCACTTCCTCTCAAGGTGTGCCCCTCCCCCCCCTGCCTCACCTGTACATACCATCCACCTCACAAATCTCTACCACAAGTGTTGCGTTTCCTTACCCAAATTAGTCTTTCCCTTCCCCCCCTCCTAAATTAGTCCTTGTCCTACGCGTGGCCCTCCCTCCCTCCCTACCCTTCCTACCGTCTACCCTCCCTCCCCCCTCCCTGCCTCCCTACCTCTCCCCCTACCTCCGGCCAGGACCTCCGCCCACTTGACCTCGTCATCCGGGCACAGGTGTGGAGCTTCCTGAGGGGTAGGTTCCGGCTGGCTAATTTATGTACATTCTTTATGGAGGGTTGTGGTGGTGATGCTGTGTGGTGGTGATGCTGTGGTGCTCTGTGGTGGTGATGCTGTGGTGCTCTGTGGTTCTGTGTGGTGGTGATGCTGTGGTGCTCTGTGGTTCTGTGGTGGTGATGCTGTGTGGTGGTGATGTTGTGGGGTGGTGGTGATGCTGTGTGGTGGTGATGTTGTGGGTGGTGGTGATGCTGTGTGGTGGTGATGTTGTGGGGTGGTGGTGATGCTGTGTGATGGTGATGTGGTGGTGTGGTGTGGTGGTGATGCTGTAGTGCTGTGTGGTGGTGATGTGTGGTGGTGCTGTGGTGGTGCTCTGTGGTGGTGATGCTGTGGTGTGTGGTGGTGCTGGTGGTGATGGTGGTGGATGTGTGGTGGTGATGCTGTGTGGTGGGGATGTGTGCTGTGGTGGTGATGTTGTGTGGTGGTGCTGTGGTGTGTGGTGGTGATGCTGTGTGGTGGTGATGTGTGTGGTGGTGCTGTGTGTGGTGGTACTTGTGGTGCTGTGTGATGATGATGTGGTGATGTTGTGTGGTGGTGCTGTGTGGTGATGCTGGTGTGATGCTGTGTGAGTGATGTTGTGTGGTAGTGATGTTGTGTGGTGGTGGGGGTGTGTGGTGGTGATGCTGTGTGGTGGATGTTGTGTGATGGTGATGCGTGGTGGTAGAAGTGAGGTTGTGGTGGTGGTGCTGTGGTGGTGGTGGTGCTGTGTGTTGGTGGTGCTGGTGGTGGTGGTGGTGGTGGTGGGGCTGTGGTGTGGCTGTGGTGGTGGTGGTGGTGGTGGTGGTGAGGCTGTGGTGGTGAGGCTGTGGTGGTGATGGTGGTGTATGGTGGTGATGTGTGGTGGTGGTGAGGCTGTGGTGGTGGTGAGGTTGTGGTGGTGATGAGGTTGTGGTGGTGGTGGTGATGAGGCTGTGGTGGTGGTGGTGATGAGGCTGTGGCGGTGGTGGTGTTGTGGTGTTATGTATTGATGTGTAGATGACGGTTTTTTGAAGGTACCATTTGTGTGTTAAGTTACTTTAGGTCAGGTCAGGTCAGGTTAGGTTAGGTTAGGTTAGGTTAAGTTACAAATTAAAGCTTGTATTGTCACACATAGTCCAGGTATTTTACAGTTTCATGGAACAAACTGGTACAGAAAACTTGGTAAAGTGGAAAAATTTCGTTCATCCCTTTTCCTCTCGTAAAGCCACAACGACCTGTGTTGAATGCATAATGTCGCCAGATTTCAGCTCATGTTCTGGATACAAACCTCATTTTAGTGACCTCTATCATATTTTAAGGTGATTAGAATCAAATGGAAGTATAAATTATGTCGTGGGTCATGTAAGTCATCTTGAGATTCAATATAGTAGACACTCTATAGCGGTTGGTGGTGGCGATCAGGGCATCAGATAATGCTGCTGACTTGGGCCTCTGTAGTCACCCACCTGCTCTGTGTGATGGATCTCTCGTGGTGAGGTAAGCCCAGAAATCAGGTCTTGCACATGCCATTCGGTCTAAATATAATGAAGCCGAATAAGGAATACCAACCAATGAAGCACAATATGTAATAATAGATGGAGGGGCCTGCTGTGGCCTCCTGGATCACCAACCTATAGGGAAGTGTGACTACCCTGTGCTGAGTGTGTGGCACGGGAGTATGGCCACGCATCAGCGGAGAGCAAAGGGAAAAGTAGGAATGGAAGTCACGTTAAAAGATGAGATGAAAGTGACCAGAAGAAAGAAAACCTTCTGTCAGTGGGGAAGAATAAGACGTTCCTCAAGATGATGGGTGAGTAACTGTACGGCTGAATGGATGTAAAGTTGTTGATGATGCAGACACTGTGCTGACTGACCTGTAGGTGTTTCTGTGTCACTGTGCTGATCTGGATATTCACAACATATTCATGAAGAATGAATCAACGTGAGGAGTGAAGGTGGTAAGGCGGGCACTTGGTGAATCAGTGTGCACAGATAGACTTATCATCCATACATTCCCCGTGTGCCACACCACACCTGTATGGCATCAGCGAGAATGTCTCTCTGAAGAAATATACAGAACCCCAAGTCTTCCGTGACCAGGCCGAGACATTCAGTGGAGCAGGAAACTCAAACGAGGAGATGATAACCTCGGGATATAAAGCTCTGGTGTGTTTATATAAAGGTAAATACTGTGATGACTCGGAGAGAAGGTTACAGTAAAAAGGTCCCACGTGATGGTTCAGAGTTTACCGCCAGCTTCTGTGTCTGTTAAATACCATAGTGCCGAAGACAGATACTGTATACCACCTGTCACTGCTGTCTACTATTAGATGCAACTGTACGGGAGACTGCAGCTCAAGTGGATGTTCTTGTCTGAAAACCAACCTGCAATGTTGCCAGGTCATGTCGTGGGTCTGGCTCATCAAACTCTTCACACGGGGACAAAAGTTTCCCTCCTCGTGGTGAAACTGAATCACGGTAATGAGTCTCCGAACTGACTTACCCTGACTGTTTCATTTCATTTAGGGTCGATGCTGCTTCATTTTGGGAGGGAGTAAACTTTTGACCCCGACTGTACATTATCCTGAATTACTCCTGGAACCGCTTACCGAAGACACACGTTGACGGGGCGGCATAAAACATCAACTTTGACCAACTTCCCGAAATTCCCCAGACCAGGACTTTTTTTTCCTAGACTGAGACACAACTGTGCTTCTAAGAATATATAAACTTCATCTATACCAGGTTTATGCAAATAACTACAATAAACTGAATACGTTCCTTGAACTTGTATATAATCTAGGTACTCAATTTACCTAATCAATCAATCAAGGTGTCATCCCCATGTCTGAGGGTTGGTGACCACTGCCCTCAGCTCCTAACTTTGTCAGACTTCTCTTCACAAATGACCCTAATAACATTGTATTTATCTAATTACCACAGCTTTTAATTTTCTTCATCCATCTCAGTCAACACCTGTCCCACCTTACCTGAGTTGTATTCATTAATATCTCTTACCATTATCCCTCCATTCCTTTGTTAAATTATCTTATGTTTCTTATGGTGTAAAATTATAATATTTCTCTCGCTTTTCTCATTCATTTTAGTATTTTATTTGTTTTTTATTGTGGTGGTGGTGGTGGTGGTGGTGGTGGTGGTGGTGGTGATGGTGATGGTGATGATGATGGTGGTGGTGGTGGTGATGATGATGGTGGTGGTGATGATGATGATGGTGGTGGTGGTGGTGTCCTACAGACCACCAACATGAATAACTACTTCCTGTCACAACCCTCACCCCTCAGTTACGCCCCTTGTGTTACCTCAATTACCGGCGCTTCATTAACCTGTAGCTGTCCATAATTATTACCGGTATCAACTACTACTACTACTACTACTACTACTTTATTTTTTTTACGTGGACTCCAGCCTCCCCCAATAGCCACACCTTCACTGCCATTTTATTACCTTAATATTAAATATCCTAATACACAAGCAGTTATCCTATCTGTGTTGAATTAGATTGAATTAGTTGAGCCGCAGATCTATGCGGCATTCAGTGACTGTAGCCTCATAGTCAATATCTGCAGCTGTTGTCGGCATTGGGGCCGAAGCTCTCGTTCTCCTGAGGCAGAGCAAAGCCGACCGAAGGAGAGAGAAAGACAGTCGACATCTCATCCAGGCTGTAACATAACTTCTGGGCTGCTGCTTCTGTTCGGACAGCACCTCCGCGAGTCTGGCGTAGAAACATCTTGCACTTGGTCCCATCCCACCAGAGGTTGTGAACACTAGAGGAGTGAAGCTGCCTTGATCAACGTTTTGAATTCTCTCCCCATATGCCCTTATCTTGTCGTTCTCGTTCCTCCTATGTGCAGCATCGAGAGCTAGGTTATGGTGACATGCGGCCATGGGATCAAAAATCCTGATGTCGAAGAAAGCTCGCTGTCCCCGCGTCCAGAATCCTCGAGCACTGACGTCAACACGGGCTTCGTTAGATGTGTTTGAAGTCCTATGTTGGAAGATCTCACCGTCCAAAGGAAGGAGGGTCGGTTCTACCATGACATCCCGGCAGATTTCCTTCAACATATTTGCTGTGAGGTCCCTTACTTCGTCATGCCTCATGCATATGAAGCCCCCTTTCTTGCACACCATGGCATGATCGACGTCATAGGAAGAGCCACACATTCATTGGGAGGGCAAACCTTCCACTGGCCAACCGTACCTTAGAGCAATGGCATCTGTAAATTCTTGTTTCTTGAGACTGAAACCATTTGCCCTTATCGGTAACGTAGTTTGCCAGTTCGAGGCGCCCACCTCCTGCGCTATAGCTACTTTTTTTTTTCAAATTCTCTGGTATTTGCAGCAATAGTTGCTGCAACTTGTTACCTTGGCCGTTCTGTCGTAATGGACCTTCGGATCTTGTTTACTTCACTGGTATCCACCTCCCCTGTTGCGTTCTGAGCTATTATGTGGTCCGTGAGGGCTGCCGTGAGCTTAACTGAGTTTTGATGCTCAGTGGCAGCAATCTCCTCTGGATTGGTTAGTCCCATTCCTCCCAGTCTCGGTGGTAGTGTAAGGAGTGATCTTTCTGCTGGGGTTAAGTGAGGGTGTTTCACTAATTTGGGAATGAGGTTGACGCTGATAGCTTCTTCCAGGGGGTGGAGGAGGGGTCCGATATCAGGGACAGTGCGCATCAGGTAGTTCCAGCGATACTTGACTCCATGGGTGAATGCTGCAAAAGCCGCATGTAGCTCTGTGTTAGCAATCTCCGATAGAGCTTGGATTTCGCTAACCCACTCATTCACCTTTCCAGTTACGTACTCGGTCATGAAGTCCGTCGCGCCGATTACTGCGCCTAGGTGTCTTTGGCCATCCTTTGTTATTTTGACCTCACTTCCACCGAACACCTCCATTGCCCGTTCATAATGATCAGGCTTCACAATGAGGAAAGACTTGCTGGCGTTTGGGTGGTACCTTATTTGTGGGCCTACTACTACTACTATAACTACTACTACTACTATAACTACTACTACTATAACTACTACTACTACTTTATTTATTTTTTTACTTGGCCTCCAGCCTCCCCCTATAGCCACACCTTCGCCACCATTTTATTACCTTAATATTAAATATCCTAATACATAAGTAGCTACCTCAGCTGTGCTGAGTTTGTTGAACCGTAGATCTATGCGGCATTCAGTGACTGTTGCCTCATAGTCAATATCTGCAACCATTGTCGGCTTTGGGGCTGAAGATCTCGTTCCCCTGAGGAAAAGCAATGCAGACCTAAGCAGAGACAAGGACAGTCGACATCTCAACCAGGCTCTGGCGTAACACTACAAATTTATATATTATTTGTAGTAATCGACTTCATTTACTGACTGACTGATTTCCTGAGAGAACTTTCCCCCGCTAGTATGTTAAATAATAGTAACTAGTAATATCAAACACCTTCATAAATGACTAAAAATGGAACCAAATAATTTAATAGAGAAATATTTAACAAAAGTCTAATATTAACCCTTTTTTTAACAGGAGTAAATATTTTAACTGGATGTTTTAACAAAAGATCAAATATTTAATTTTAATTTTAACCCAATAAGAAAATATTTAAACCCAATTTTAACCCAACAAAAGAATATTTAACCCAATTTTTACCCAACGAGAGAATATTTTAACCCAATAAACAACAGTACTAAACATTTCCACACGTTGTAAAGTATGTTAATTCAAGGTTGTATAAGAGAGCTGTGCGTAACCCGCCTTGATACTGTCAGCTCAGGCGTCTATATTGTGTGACCCTGAAGTAACGGAGGTGAATATCAGGCCCAGTTGTTGTTGTTGATGATGCTTCTCCTGGATGTGTTGCTTGCCCTTCTCTTGCCCCGTGTTGCCCCTACCCCCTTGTCCCGTGTTGCCCTTATTCCTTGCCCCGCTTTGCCCTTCGTTGTCCCGTGTTGATATTCCTCCCCTCTTGCCTCGTCTTGCCCTCCCCTTGCCCCATATTGACCTCCCCTTGCCCCGTATTGCCCGCCCTTGTCCCATATTGCCCGCCCTTGTCCCATATTGCCCTCCCTTGTCCCGTGTTGATATTCCTCCCCTCTTGCCCCGTGTTGCCCCTCCTCTCTTACCCCGCATTGTCCTTCACACTTGCCCTGTATTGCCCTCCTCTCTTGCCCTGTGTTGTCCTCTCTCCTTGTCCCGTATCGCCTCCTTTCTTGCCCTGTATTGCCCCGTGTTGTCTTTCTTTGCCCCGTATTGCCCTTCTTCCTTGTCCCGTGCCACCCCAGCTTGCCTCATGTCGACCCCGCTTCCCAATGTCGACCTCGCTTGCCCCGTGTCGCCGCCACTTGCCCCGTGTCGCCCCCGCTTGCCCCGTGTCGCCCCCGCTTCGCTGCGTCGCCCCGCCCCGTGTCGCCCCTGTTCGCCCCTGTGTCGCCCCGCTCACCCCGGCCGGAGGTCAGGGGAGTATCACTCATCACATCACAACACCAACAAGAGACTTCCGGCTGGCGTACCCTCCAGCTCCCCCCACCCCTCCCCTACTCCAGCCCCTCCCCACCCCTCCCCTTACTCCAACCCTCCAGCTCCCCCCACCTCCCTCCCCTTGCTCCAACCTCCAGCTCCCCCACCCCTCCCCTTACTCCAACCCCCTCCAGCTCCCCCACCCCTCCCCTTGGCTCCAACTCCCTCCAGCTCCCCCACCCTCCCTCTTTTACCCACCCCCACCTCTCCCCTACTCCAGCCTTCAGCCCTCCCTTACTCCAGCCCCTCCAGCTCCTCACACCCTCCTTACTCCAGCTCCTCCAGCCCCTCACACTTTCGTTATTTCAGCCCCTCCAGCCTCACCTCTTTCTGTTAACTCCAGCCCCCCTCACCCCTCCTCAAGCTACCCAGTCCTCTCTGCACCCTCTCGTTACCACCCCCTTTGCTATGAAGTACCCAACGCAACATCTCACGTGTACTGCCCTCCGTGAGGTAAACAAACATCAACGCAATCTCACGTGTACCGCTCCACCAGAGGTAAACGATCAACGCAACATCCCTCGTGTACCGCCCACCAGAGGTAAACATCAACGCAACATCCCTCGTGTACTGCCCACCAGAGGTAAACATCAACGCAAGATCCCTCGTGTACGCCCCACCAGAGGTACATCAACGCAACATCCCTCGTGTACTCAAACGAGGTAAACATCAACGCAACACCTAATGCGTACTGCTCATCAGGAGGTAAACATCACCAAATATCCCTCGTACGCCCACTGTGAGGTAAACATCAACGCAACATCCCTCGTGTACTGCCCACCAGAGGTAAACATCAACGCAACATCCCTCGTGTACTGCTCACCAGAGGTAAACATCAACTCAACATCCCTCGTGTACTGCCTACCAGAGGTAAACATCAACGCAACATCCCTCGTGTACTGCCCACCAGAGGTAAACATCAACGCAACATCCCTCGTGTACTGCCCACCAGAGGTAAACATCAACGCAACATCCCTCGTGTACTGCCCACCAGAGGTAAACAACAACGCAACATCCCTCGTGTACTGCCCACCAGAGGTAAACATCAACGCAACATCCCTCGTCCACTACTCACTTAACCACACCGTCGATCGATCAGTGCGTGGAATTGGCGTGTCAGCGTCTCCCACTCCTCTTAGATGGATCGCCCTGCTCGCCTCCCAAGATCGCCTCACTTAACCAGAAAGGACAAGAGTCTTAATGGCCAAAGATGGAGATTGATACGAGTTGATTGAGCATCTCCGCTGATAGTCATCTCTGTTTGGCTCGGTTACAACACAAATAATAACAGCACCCGAATTTCGCGCCCGTTAAAGGACAGTTTAGGATATTGTTGTTAATGTCGGAACAAACTGCGCTAACTATATAATGACTCTTAATCACCACGATGACGTCAAGGTGAATAAAGACACTAATGAGGACGAGGTGAGAGGGAGCAGTAATGGTCACAGATGCAGATAGTGATGTTATCGGTAATAATGACGATAATTGTGATAATGGAGGGCAGAGTGAGGGGGAAGGAGGAGGATGTACAGAGAGGGGAGAGTGGAAAGGGGGTCAGAGGGATTGTGGGAGGGGAGGGTGGTGAGAGGTGGAAGGGGCGAGAAGGCTGGTGAAAGGGTTGGTGATGGGAGGATTAGTGAGAGGGGAGGGTGAGAGGGCGAGGAAGAAGACCCGACAGAAACAGGATGGGAGACAGACAGACAAAATGACAGACAAGCAAACAAGATGACATAGACAAACAGACAACAACGGAAACAGCAGTCAGAGAAGTAAGGAAGGGAGACGACAAACGGAGAGAGAGAGAGAGAGAGAGAGAGAGAGAGAGAGAGAGAGAGAGAGAGAGAGAGAGAGAGAGAGAGAGACCAGAAAAGGAGGAGGAGGAAGCCGAGAGGAAGAGAAATTAGGAGGAGGAGGAGGAGCACAGGAGAGAAGAGGAAGAAGTCAAGGAGGAGGGGGAGGAGGAGGAAGAGAGCAACACACACAGGAGGAAGCAGGCAGAGCTCCCGGGGGTACTGTGATAATCGAGCAGAGGGTAGTGGTTTGGTCGGGGGTTAGGTGGGTGTGTGGGCCCTGGTGGGTGTGGGGCCCTGGTGGGTGTGGGTCCTGATGGGTGTGGGGTCCTGATGGGTGTTGGGCCCTGGTGGGTGTTGGGCCCTGGTGGGTGTAGGGTCCTGATGGGTGAGTGGTAGCTCAAAAGGATTACAGAGTAGAAGTCACAAAGGGTGTTTATCAGACCCCAGTGGTCATGATATTATGGTATTGAATGTTACAAAGTATTTTCAGTACATTGTTTAATTCGGCACATACATTATTTATTAGGTACTAGATGCCAAGTGTGGAAACAGCCTTAGTATATCAGCTATCTTGTCATCGGAGATAAAGTGCTGTACTATTGTATACACAGTGTGCTTGGATCTATCTCTATAAGGTTCTGTTTTTCTCACAGTCTAAGGCGTAGTGTTGGAGTGTGTGGCCATATGTCTGGCCACACACTTTATATTTAGTCTTGTTCACATCTGCTTGAGGAACATACTGCCAGAGGTACGTCTATCCTAACCTTAGTCTAGCGGTCACAACATCTTGTAAACTAGTGATCTTGTTACTTGCTCCATATACATGTTTTACTTGATACATCTCATCATGGTAAACAATGGATTGACTAGTGCCTGTTTGCACTTGTCTGCTTGCGTAAAATTCGTCAAAAAATTATTTTCTGATTACAGGTCCTAGATTGTACTCAACATTGCCATGGTTGGAAGTGAGTTTAGCTAAGACTTCATGTTGACTGATGCCTATGTGAGAGGGGATCCACAGCAGTTTGATCCTGACCCCCCGTCAACAAGACACATATACTTGTGTCTGGCTTCAGTGACAAGCGGGTGACAGTCTGAGTTTAGGGTATCAAGAGCAAGTAGTGAGGATAAGGAGTCAGTGATGATGAAACTGTCAGTGGCAGTGTCTTCAATACTGAGTGTGGCAAATAGTTCAGTTTGTAGAGTGGAAGCCCAGGTACTAATTCTAACTTCTTTCTTTATTACATTACCATTAGGCTGAGTCACAATGACAGCACTTCCAGCCCTCCCACAGACAGTGTTAAGAGAGCCATCACTGTAGATGGTCTGTGAGATGTTATTTTCAGTCTGCAGGTTATGTATGTAGTCAAGAGCTCTCATTTTGACAGTGTGTTGGAAATAAGGCGGGTATGAGGGTGTCGATATGTCGAAGGGTGGCAGGAAGCGCTACTGTGTGATAGCTTTGTACAGATTGCCTAGTCCAAACATCTTCATATGTGTGCTGTAGTTTGGATCCATTTAGATTCACCAGTTTCATGACTCACATTTTCTAGCAGTTTCTTAGAAGCAATGTTGTCAGGTTCACCTCGCAAGAGCTTCAGGGCTATCATGAGGTCTATCTTTGACACTGGGTATTCCTCGTTCTTTCCTCAAATAGGCCCTGCAGATGGGTGTGGCTCCTGGTGGGTGTGGGCCTTAGTGGGTATGGATCCTTCGGGGGTGTGGGCCCTGGTGGGTGTGAGCCCTACTACCCTAGGATTGGATGTGGGCGGAAAGGGACGTTAGGACAACATGACAGGTGGGCGGTGGGAGGATGCGTAACACCTGTGTCCTGTGGGAGGGACACGCTGTTGGGTGACCTCTGGCCAGGTACTGTACTTCCTCCTCTCTGTGTTTTAACCTTCTAAATTGAAATTAAAAATGAAATGGATTAATCACTTGAAGATTAGGCACCCCCACCTATTTCACCGTACGATTAGACACTCTAACCTAACCTAACCTAACCTACCCTAACCTAACCTAACCTAACCTACCCTAACTTAAACTAACCTAATCTTATCTTCAGGTGATCCACAAACAGATGTCGATATGGTGCCGAGCGTTGAGGGAATCATGGCGATAGAGACAGGGTGAAGAGTCGCGTTAAAGAGGAGCTGTCAGCCAGGGTACGAGTAAGAGCTGCTCCTTATGTCGAGGGAGAGTGAGCCTCGAGGCGGTGGTGGTGTCCCCTGATTCCTCCCATTAATGTGTTAATAGTTGTGTCCCGGCCATGTCCTTGTAATGATGTCCCCCTCCAGATGACCTTCTGATGATGGTAATGGATGGTGTGTCACTGTGGTGGTGGTGGTGGTGGTGATGGCTAAGAGTGGTGGTGATGGTTGTGGTGGTGGTGGTGATGATGACGGTGCGTGGTGACGTTGGTGGTGGTGGTGGTGGTGGTGACGGCTAAGAGTGGTGGTGATGGTTGTGGTGGTGGTGGTGATGATGACGGTGGCGGCGGTGGTGACGTTGGTGGTGGTGGTGGTGACGGCTAAGAGTGGTGGTGATGGTTGTGGTGGTGGTGGTGGTGATGATGACGGTGGTGGTGGTGGCGGCGGTGGTGGTGACGTTGGTGGTGGTGGTGGTGGTGGTGGTGACGGTGGTGGTGGTGACGGTGGTGGTGGTGATGATGACGGTGGTGATGATGACGGTGGTGGTGGTGGACGGTGGTGGTGGTGGTGGTGGTGACGGTGGTGGTGGTGGTGATGACGGGCGATGGTGGTGGTGGCGGTGGTGGCGGTGGCGGTGGTGGTGGTGACGGTGGTGGTGGTGACGGTGGTGGTGGTGACGGTGGTGGTGGTGGTGGTGATGACGGTGGTGGTGGTGGTGGTGGTGGTGGTGACGGTGGTGGTGGTGGCGGCGGTGGTGGTGATGACGGTGGCGGCGGTGGCGGTGGTGGTGGTGGCGGCAAAGGTGGTGGTGGTGATGGTGGTGGTGACTTTGTTTAATCAAGCTTCATATTAGCACCTCCACCTTACGGGTCTTCCACTGATGTTACCTGCCTGATACTCCCTCCCTCCCTCCCCCTCCTCCCTCCCTCCTCCCTCCCTCCCTCCCTCCCTCCTCTACCTCCCCCTTCCTCCCTCCCTCCCTCTCCCTCCTACCCCTCCCTCCCTCCTCCTCCCTCCCTCCCTCCCTCACCCCTCCTCCCTCCCTCCCCGCATCCCTCTCTCCTCCCTCCCTCCCTGTACCTCCCTCCTCCTCCCTCCCTCTCCCCTCTCTCTCCCTCCTCCCTCTACCCTCCTCCCTCCCTCCCTCCTCCCCTCCCTCCCTCCTCCCTCCCTCCCTCCCTCCCTCTCTCTCCCTCCCTCCCTCCCTGCTACACCCCTCTCTCCCTCCTCCCTCCTCCCTCCCTCCCTCTCTCCTGCTACCCTCTCCCTCTCCCTCCTCTCCCTCTCCTCCCTCCCTGCTACCCTCTCCCTGCTACTCCCTCTCCTCCCTCCCTCCCTCCCTCATTCTCTCCCTGCTACTCCTCCCTCCCTCCTCTCTCTCCCTCCCTCCCTCCCTCCCCTCCTCCCTCAGTTACCTCCCCTCCCTCCCTCCATCCCTCCCCTCACCTTGCTGATACCATCTTCATTAATGGTGTCAGGACAGTAGAGAGATCAAACCTCCTGACACTTGGAGGCTGACACCTCCTGACAATACCTTCATCCTGACACTAAAGGATCACACACTAGTTTATTTTACCTGATGATTTAATAATTTTCTTATTCCTAACCTAATCAACCTAATCTTTAATTATTTAGTTAGGTTAGGTTAGGTTAGGTAGGTTAGGTTAGGTTAGGTTAGGTTAGGTGTTGGTGGGTTAGGTTAGTTAGGTTAGGTTGGTTAGGTTCATAATCCCCCAAAAGCTTAGTACCGTAGTGTCTGAGGCAGAAGGTCGCCATTTGTAAACACTGGGAGGTGTGGAAAGTATTGTTGTGGTAGTAAAGGAAAGTCGGGTTTTTTTCCCTGTTTCCTACCTGTTGTTGTTCTTCTTCTTGTTCTTCTTGTTCTTCTCCCCTCCTATCCCCCATAATTCATCCTCTTCACTCTAATTATTACCATTATCTCCTAAGTAAAGTTACAATAATGATAAACTAACCAGCGGCATCCTTCAATTGGTACCTGGGCGGATGTGGACCAAAGGTGTGTAATAACAAAGGTGTATCCCGGTAATGGTGTCCGAATAATGATATCAGGCTTATGTGTGTGTGTGTGTGTGTGTGTGTGTGTGGGTGGGTGTGCGTGTGTGGGGTTGGAGGGGCATTACAGGTGACAATGTCTTTACTCCAGGGTGTTGGCAGTCCCTTGGTGATAATTTTACAGTGATTTTATCTCGTGATCGCGTTCGAGATGGTGTTATTGTGTGAATTTATAGTGATAGGTTGGTCGTGGTGGGGAGGGGTGATGGAGGGGATGGGGTAGTTGTCATATGGTGATGGGGTGGTGGGGAATGGGGGTAGGTGGTTGTCATATGGTGATGGGGTGTTTGTGGGGTTGGGGTAGGTGGTCATATGGTGATGGGGTGTTTGTGGGATGGGGTAGGTGGTGTCATATGGTGATGGGGTGTTTGTGGGGGGGTGGTGTCATTGGTGATGGGGTGTTTGAATGGGGTAGGTGGTTGTCATATGGTGTGGGGTGATGGTGAGGGGGGATGGGGGTAGGTGGTTGTCATATGGTGATGGGGTGTTGTGTGGAATGGGGGTAGGTGGTTGTCATATGGTGATGGGGTGTTTGTGGGGAATGGGGGTAGGTGGTTGTCATATGGTGATGGGGTGTTTGTGGGGGAATGGGGGTAGGTGGTTGTCAGGATGGGGTGTTTGTGGGGGTAGGTGGTTGTCATATGGTGATGGGGTGTTTGTGGGGAATGGGGTAGGTGGTTGTCATATGGTGATGGGGTGATGGTGAGGGAATGGGGTAGGTGGTTGTCATATGGTGATGGGGTGTTGATTTGTGGCGGGTGGGTGAGAAATAATGTGAGGATTGTGTTCTTGTTGAAGGTATTGAATGATAACTTGTGATGATTGTGTTGCGGTCATTACGCTTGTGTTACACCTTCGGCTCTCATTCTCTCCTCCCTTCCTCCTTCCCTCCATACCTGTTTCTTCTTTCTTTCTTCTCTACCTACATCCCTCCCTCCCTGCTACCCTCCTCCCTCCCTCCCTCCTCCCTGCTACCCTCCTCCCTCCCTCCCTGCTACTCCCCCTCCCTCCCTCCCTCCCTCCTCCCTGCTACCCTCCCTCCCTCCTTCCTTCCTTCCTTCCTTCTTTCTTTCCTTCTCCTTCCTTCCTCCCTCTCTCCTTCCCTCCCTATTCCTTCCTTCCCCTGATCCTTGCCCCAGTCTCCAAATTTTTCTCCCTACTTCAGATTCCTCCTTACTCTCTCTCTCTCTCTCTCTCCTTCGTTCTATCCCTCTCCCCCCACACACACACACACACACACACACACACACACACACACACACACACACACACACACACTTCCTCCCTCCGTACCTCATTTCCCTCCTTACTCCTTCCTCAGAAATCTTCATCTTCCTTATACTAACCCCCTCCCTCCTTAGTCTCTCCCTCAAAACACACTACAGAAGAAGAAGGGAAGGAGGAGGAGGAGGAGGAGGAGGGAGGAGGAGGAGGACCCAGCTATTAATACCTTTAGTCAAGTGACAAATCGGCGTGGTTCCTGAGTTTGGCCGTGGACGATGATACGCCCTTGTGTCGTCTGAAGTTACTCTGACTGGCTGGCTGGCTGCTGGCTGGCTGGCTGGTTGGCTGGCTGGCTGGCTGGCTGCTGGCTGGCTGGGTTGGCTGGCTGCTGGCTGGTTGACCGGATGAAATAAAAGAGAGCAACACGTAACCCGGTATTAGTGGAGGTAGCAAGCAATGGGTGTGCTCCTTCTCTTCCTGTTGCACACTGCGGCTGTCAGGAGGACGTCGGGGCTACTTAAGATGGTGGTGGTAGTGGTGATAGTCGTAGTGGTGGTAGTGGTAGGTGGTGGTGATTGTAGTGGTAATAGTGGTGATGATGGTGATAGGCGTAGTGATGATGGTGGTGGTGGTGGTGGTGGTGGTGGTAGGGCATTAGTGGTGATGATGGGTGGTAGGGTGGTGGTGGTGGTGGTAGTAGGGATGATGGTGTGGTAGGTGGTGGTGGTAGTGGTGGTAATATTGATAGTGATAGTAGTAGTGATGGTAGTGGTCGGTGGTGGTGGTGGTGGATGGATGAGTAGTGATGATGATGGTAGTAGTAGGTGGTGGTGCAGTAGCATTGATAGCGTAGTAGTGATGGTGGTGGTCGGTGGTGGTGGTGGTAGTAGGGTAGTAGTGGTGATGATGGTGTGGTAGGTGGTGGTTTTGGTGGTAGTGGTGGTAGTGGGTATAGTGCAGTAGTAGTAGTGATGGTAGTGGTAGGCAGGTGGTGGTGGTAGTAGTGGTAATAGTGGGTGATGATGGGTGATAGTTGTAGTGATGATGGTAGTAGGCAGGTGGTGGTGGTGGTAGTAGTAGTGGCAATAGTGGTGATGATAAGATAGTCGTAGTGATGATGGTAGTGGGTAGGTGGTGTGTGGTGGTGGTAGGTGGTGATGATGGGTGGTGGTGGTGGTAGTAGTGGGTGGTGGTGCAGGGTGATGATGGTGTAGGTAGGTGGTGGTGGTGGTAGTAGTGGGTGATGATAGGTGGTAGGTGGTGATGGTGGTGGTGGTAGTAGTGGTAATAGTGGTGATGATGGTGTGGTAGGTGGTGGTGGTGGTAGTAGTGGTGATGATAGTGTGGTAGGTGGTGGTTTTGGTAGTGGTGGTAGTATTGGTAGTGATAGTAGTAGTGATGGTAGTGGTGGTGGTGGTGGTGGTAGTAGTGGTAATAGTGGTGATGATGGTGTAGGTGGTGATGATGGTGATAGTAGTAGTGATGATGGTGTGGTGGTGGTGGTGGTAGTAGTGGTGATGATGGTGATAGTAGTGATAGTTGTAATAGTGGGTGATGGTGATAGGTGGTGAGTGGTAGGGTGGTGGTAGTAGTGGTGATGATAGTCGATAGTAGTAGATAGATGGATGGTGTGGTGGTGGTGGTAGTGGAGAGGTAGGTAATAGTGGTGATGATGGTGATAGTCGTAGTGATGGTGATGGTGTGGTAGTGGTGGTGGTGGTGGTGATAGTTGTGGGTAATAGTGGTGATGATGGTGATGTAGTGATGATGGTGTGGTAGTGGTAGTGGTGGTAGTGATAGTAGTGGTAATAGTGGTGATGATGGTGGATAGTCGTAATGATGGTGGTAGGTAGATGGTGAGTAGTAGGGTGATGATGGTGGTAGGTGGTGGTAATCTGTGGTAATCTTTCACTTTTTACCTGTTTTTCCTCCTTTCATTATGAGGAAGTCTTTAGTGTGTTTTACCCGCAATTACTTGATGTTGCCACTCCAACTTGTTTATGGGGGAGGAGTGTTGTTGTTCTCACAGGT
Source organism: Homarus americanus (assembly GCF_018991925.1). Lineage (NCBI taxonomy): Eukaryota > Metazoa > Arthropoda > Malacostraca > Decapoda > Nephropidae > Homarus > Homarus americanus. The sequence goes on along the minus strand of NW_024731054.1, from coordinate 5,420,020 downwards.
GTTGGTGGTAATAATTTTCATGCTGGTTTTGTTAAGGCTGTTGTATTATGTGGGTGTTGTTGCGTTGCGTTGTTGTTTGATTGTGTTGTATTGTGTTGTTGTGTTATTTTGTATTGTGTTGTATTGTGTTGTGTTGTGTTGACGTGTTTTGTATGTTTTCGTCATTCTGTTTCTTGATCTTCACCTGTTTTATTTGTGTGTGTGTGTGTGTGTGTGTGTGTGTGTGTGTGTGTGTGTGTGTGTGTGTGTGTGTGTGTGTGTGTGTGTGTGTGTGTATGTGTGTGTGTGTGTGTGTGTGTGTGTGTGTGTGTGTGTGTGTGTGTGTGTGTGTGTGTGTGTGTGTGTGTGTGTGTGTGTGTGTGTGTGTGTGTGTGTGTGTGTGTGTGTGTGTGTGTGTGTGTGTGTGTGTGTGTGTGTGTGTGTGTGTGTGTGTGTGTTGTGTGTGTGTGTGTGTGTGTGTGTGTGTGTGTGTGTGTGTGTGTGTGTGTGTGTGTGTGTGTGTGTGTGTGTGTGTGTGTGTGTGTGTGTGTGTGTGTGTGTGTGTGTGTGTGTGTGTGTGTGTGTGTGTGTGTGTGTGTGTGTGTGTGTGTGTGTGTGTGTGTGTGTGTGTGTGTGTGTGTGTGTGTGTGTGTGTGTGTGTGTGTGTGTGTGTGTGGGTGTGTGTGTGTGTGTGTGTGTGTGTGTGTGTGTGTGTGTGTGTGTGTGTGTGTGTGTGTGTGTGTGTGTGTGTGTGTGTGTGTGTGTGTGTGTGTGTGTGTTTTTCGTTGTTTATGTCACAGTTTCTTGATAATTACGTCACTTGGTTCGTTACTAAGATACGGTAGAACCCTCATCTGTTACTCTGGGTTGGTGGCGGTTCTTGAGAGTTACGTCACGTGGTTCTCTCCTAGTGTGGGTTAGGTTCTTCTGCCGGCGACCTTCCTGTCTGATCTAGCATCCTGGGGTACTTGGTGTTCCTTTGACCTAATTCTCTTGTTGCTGATGATAAATTTGCTTTAGTCTTTCCCATTACGTGTTGGTGTTCCTAAGGTGAAGCTCCTCCTCTGTTTTATTTTGTCATAGTTGGAAGGAATATAATGCTATGTGGTTTTGTGATATGTATGTATGTATGTGTGTATGTATGCATGTATGTGTGTTTGCCTTCTGGTCTCTTGTAAATCATAATAAACACGTCAGTTGTCACTTAGGTGGGGTGTGTGTGGTGGGTGGGGTGGGGTGGGGTAGGATGGAGTGGAGTGGGGCGGGGTTAGGTGGATAAGGGCAGAGGATGTAAGAGCGGTGTTACCCTGGCCGTGTGAACGCTGGGGGGCAACTTAAAACAGCTAAGTCCCCCTCCCGTGATACGCAGAAAACGTGACCCCAAAGTGATATAAATTTGGCCAGTTTGTTACCCTTGTGTCTCCCTTCTTACTCTAGCTGGCTTCTTCTGTTTTTTCTTCTGTTTCTTCTTCTTGTTCTTCTTCTTATTCTTATTCTTGTTGTTCTTTTTCTTGTTCTTCTTCTTGTTCTTCTTTCGTTCTTGTTCTTCTTCTCGTGTTTTTTTAAGGAATGTAGATTATTAGCCAGAATTAAAGGAGTGAGAAGGTAAATATTGAGACAGTTTAGGTGTTTAGAATTAGTTCAGTACGGTTGAATTCCTTCGGGTGATGCTTCAGTACATATAAGTTTATGATCTGCATTACATATGTAACAGATCATGCTCGTGTAATTATAGTACATAAACAGTCAAAAGTGTACATATAAGGTAGATTAAATTATATTATTACAAGTAGCACATGTAATACTGTACAAGTGAGAGTACATTAATTTTAGACAATATTAGTGAATAAGTACATAGCAGATGCAGTACAAAGGATATATATTACACAGTAGATTTTTAAAGTACATATGGTAGTACATGTGAGTAAAGTACATATAATAATATAATAATATATATATATGTATCAGTATCGACTCTAAGTAGATATCTTACAAATAATAAGCAAAATATACATAAATTACAGGTAAAATTCCGAGTGTACTTATGTAATGTACTGAACGATCAAATTATGTACATTACAACTGCGATAATACGAGTGCATATTATCTTAAGTTTACATAATAGTACATGTAACACAGGTGACAATAGTACATAGATAGAGTACATTACAGTTGTTAGTAGTGGTAGTACATAATATTACAGGAAACTTGCTGGTACATGAAACAACACGTGAGTAATGATAAAGAATGGCTGACAGGTAATTGTGATCTTCAGGTTTAAGTTATTTAGTAGAGGTAATTAATTAGTGTTTAGTCGGATCTTCCTTATATTTCACCTCCTGCATTCATTCTATTTCTTTGATTTACTTCTTTCATTCGCTTACTTCTTTCAATTGCTTACTTCTTTCATTCACTTGAGAAGCTTCCGGGGAGGAGGAGGGGGAAAGCAAGAAGGGAGAGAACGATGAAGAGGGGGTGTGAAGGAGGGGGGAGAGGGTAGAGCGTCGTGGGAATAATGAAGATAATTACAGAGGAGGGAAGAAGGGAGGGAGAATGGAGTGTAGGAGAGAGGGTGATAGCCAGGGATAATGAGGGAGGGAGGGAGGTTGTGAAGGAGATTGAAGTGGTGGTGGTGGTGGTGGTGTTGCATGATGATGGAGAGGGGCGGTGGGAAGGATGAGAGGGAGAAATAAGTTGTAGCGGTGTTGGAGGAGGGAGGGAAGGAGGATGTTGGCCAGGGAGGGTGTTAAGGAGGGAGGGGGAGAAAGAGGGAGGGAGGGTGACGGCCAGGGAAGGCGTTAAGGAGGGAGGGAGGAAGAATAATGGTCAGGGAGGGGAAGAGGACGATGCCCCCCCCCCCCCAACCGTGACCCTATCTCATTAAGACGTCCCCTCGTATCAGTGACTTCATTTGACCTCTCATCATTGACCTTGACCGCGCGCGCGCGCGTGTGTGTGTGTGTAATAATAATAATAATAATAATAATAATAATAATAATAATAATAATAATAATAATTAACGGTTTATTTAAAGAGCATGGCAGTCGGAAGGCTAAAATATACAGTTACATAATTGGGGAATGGGTCTCTTGATTGACAAATAATTTACAAGTAACACAAGTGATACAAATATGATATATAATAACTAGGTGGGAAGAAGGTTATACTACAGGGCATTTCAACATAGTGACAGTGCAAAAAGGTAAAGTTGGCTGGGAGTGAATACGTACACTGGTTGATTACGAGTTGTTGATAATTTTTACAATGGTTGGGACTGGGCTGTTCTTATAGCGATCAGTACGTGATTGTATGGGCTGGATGCGGTTGTGGTGTCGAACAGAAATTCGCGGACGAGGGATTTCAGGTGGAAGTAGGAGCTGGTGTCGAGGATGGTGCAGAAGCTTCTCACCAAATTTGCAGATGAGGTCGTGGTGATGATCAGAGAGAACCGAGAGGGTCAGTGTGTTGAGCGGTTCTTGATATGTGGAGTAGGAAGGGGAGAGAATAATCTTGCATGTCACCTTCTGCACTTTTTCTAGTTATTTTTTCCCGTTGTGTGGCATGTAGGGAGGAAGACCAGGCAAGAGAGGCATAGGTGAGCTTGGGAAGTTTGAATGTTGAGTAAGCACTGAGGAGCTCGGGCGCAGGAACTCCGAGGGACTTGAGTCGGTGGAGGAGGTGGAGACGAAAACCGGAGGATTTGACAACTGTACTGACGTGTGTTTTCCAATTTAGTTTGTTATCTATAGTGACGCCGAGGAACTTAGTGGAGTCCAAAACCTGGAGTGTGTTGGAGCCCAAAGTAATGGAGGGAGGTGGGACAAGTTTGGTTGAGAGGTTGATGTACATAACATGGTCTTGGTATCGTTGATGGTGACGTGGTTGTTGGTGGCCCAGTTTTGGAGACTGTTCAATATATCCTGGAGGGCGGCGTAGTCATGAGCCGAGTTGTTCACACTGATCCAGTGGTGGAGTCGTCGACATATTTCCAGCGAGCAGGGGTCTCAAAGCATCATTGAGGAAGAAGAGCGGTCTCATCCTGGTGCCTTGGGGGACGCCACAGGTTAGTGACTGAAAAATGGAGACAGCCCCTCGGAAGCTTACGACTTTGCGTCGATCACTAAGGAAGTCTGTAAGCCATGGTATAAGACTTCTTCGAAACCCGAGGTTGATAGCTTTATTGATGATTAGATTGTGGTCGACTAGGCCAAACGCCTTGGTAAAGTCAATGAAGGCGACAGCCACAGACGTGTTTGTGTGTCCGTCCGTCCGTCCATTACTGTTTTGTATTAGATGGAAACGAGTGGACCTGGGAGGATACTATTGTTGTTTTGTTTACAGTGTGTGTTGTGTTAAGGGCTGTAGGTTAAATGGATCACGGTCCTAATGGTGAATAACTAATAAACATAAGTTTGCGAAGAAGTAACACAGTAGATAGTTGTGGACGCGGTAATAAATATCTAGATACTAATCGTGCGTCAAGGAGCGTTCATGTACAGTAAGTTAGCAGAGGAGGTAAACGTTTCCAGCAAGCGTTAGTAAACGTTTCCAGCAAGCGTTATAATATACCCTGATGGCTGGAGGTGCATCAGGGAGCATTCATATAAGTTAGCAGAGGCGGCAAAATACTGCCAGCAAGCGGTTAAATACACTAATGTGCAACAAGAGGCTGTAAAGAGTGGAAAATACGGCCGTTACCTGACATTTTAATGCAGAATTTCCGTTTAAAAGTAAATTTGTGCTTAAACGTTTGATGGGAAACTTAACAGCTTGAGTGTGTCGAATGTAAAGGCGTTAAGTCACACATATACTCTTACACTGAGAGGAGCTGTGAGGACTGCTGGGATGGTGATAGGGGTGGGGGCAACTTAACGAGACCTCCTAGATTGAGAGGATGAAGAGAGAATAGAGTAACGAGAGAAGATGGAATGAGAACTTAACTAGAGAAGCTAAGAATGAGAACCTAACTTAACGTGAATATAAAGCTAGACACAAAGAGAATAAGTTAGCTTGACGAGGAGAAGCTATGTAAGATGTTAGTTAATATGAAGGTAGACTAACTCCTCTCAAGATCAGAAGCTGAACTCAATTAAGGACAAAAAATACCCCCTCCTCACCTCCTTCACCTCCCCCTCACCCCTTCACCCTTCCCCCACCCACTACCCCCTCACCCCCATCATCCCCCGCCCTCCTCACTCACACCCCTCACCCCTCCCCCACACACACACTTGAGTTATGTTCAAGATTCGATTTAGGCGAAATTTAGTTGGGTAAAACGCCTTTATATCGACCCCCAATCACTAAAATCCTAATCTTAACTTCCAATCACCAAAGATCATGTGAATCAAGTTAATTTAGAAGCTGCCTGTGTTAACCTGGGTGTATATAACTCGTATATAACTCACGCTGGTTGTAGAGAGAGTTTTCCCCTAACTTGGTTGTGTCATTAACTCTTTTGTGAGAATTACAGGTCTATGATGCGCCATGACGCCAACCAATCATAGGCTAATTGAAGGTCTGAGGGAGACAGTGCTAGAGTGGGGGAGGTGGTAAGGAGTTAGGCTTGTTGTGGAGAGGTGGTGAAGTCAACCTTATGGGGTCTTTTGAGGTTTAGAGGTATGGTCTCTCTCTCTCTCTCTCTCTCTCTCTCTCTCTCTCTCTCTCTCTCTCTCTCTCTCTCTCTCTCTCTCTCTCTCTCCCCCTATCTCCCCACCCCCTTCTCCCTCTCCCCCTCCCCCTACCCAAAGGCTGATGGATTACTGCCTTAGATGAAAACAAACAAAAAGTTATTACAGGTGTTGTAGAAAGGTTATTACAGGTGTTGTAGAAAAGGTTATTACAGGTGTTGTAAAACGTTATTACAGGTGTTGTAGAAAGGTTATTACAGGTGTTGTAGAAAGTTATTACAGGTGTTGTAAAAATTATTACAGGTGTTGTAGAAAGGTTATTACAGGTGTTGTAGAAAAGTTATTACAGGTGTTGTAGAAAGGTTATACAGGTGTTGTGAAAAGGTTATTACAGGTGTTGTAGAAAGGTTATTACAGATGTTGTGAAAAGGTTATTACAGGTGTTGTGGAAAGGTTATTACAGGTGTTGTAGAAAGGTTATTACAAGGTGTTGTAGAAAGGTTATTACAGGTGTTGTAGAAAGGTTATTACAGGTGTTGTAGAAAGGTTATTACAGGTGTTGTAGAAGAGGTTATTACAGGTGTTGTAGAAAGGTTATTACAGGTGTTGTAAAAGGGTTATTACAGGTGTTGTAGAAAAAGTTATTACAGGTGTTGTAGAAAGGTTATTGAGTGTTGTAGAAAGGTTATTACAGGTGTTGTAAAAAGGTTATTACAGGTGTTGTAGAAAGGTTATTACAGATGTTGTAGACAGGTTATTACAGGTGTTGTAGAAAGGTTATTACAGGTGTTGTAGAAAGGTTATTACAATGTGTTGTGGAGAGGTTATTACAGGTGTTGTAGAGAGGTTATTACAGGTGTTGTAGACAGGTTATTACAGGTGTTGTAGAGAGGTTACTACAGGTGTTCTAGAAAGGTTATTACAGGTGTTGTAGAGTTATTGGTATTGTAGACAGATTATTACAGGTGTTGTAGAATCGATTAGTGTTGAAGTTAATTAAGGCTTCCTAATAATCACTCACCTGTCTTGGGTAATCACACACCTGGGATAAGTGTTCCTCCTAGATAGATAGATAGATAGATAGATAGATACTCTCACCTGTCTGTCTATCATAATTATTTACCTGTCTCGATTTTGTGTGTGTGTGTGTGTGTGTGTGTGTGTGTGTGTGTGTGTGTGTGTGTGTGTGTGTGTGTGTGTGTGTGTGTGTGTGTGTGTGTGTGTGTGTGTGTGTGTCGATATCATGGCTAGGACACATAGGAAAACATCTTACCTGTCGAAAATATGGCTACCTAACCTAACCAAACCACCAGACATATCTCCTCACCTCTATCCGATGTCTCTCCTCCCTCCCTCCTCCTCCTCCCTCCCCCTCCTCCCTCCTCCCTCCCTCCTTGATTGTAACCCGCCGGTAGAGTTGGGAGGGTAGGAGGTGAGTGAGAAGGGGAGGAAGAGGGGGGACAAGCTAACTATTATTGACCGTTGCACATGAGTAAGTTTGATCCGCCTCAATATGCCATTTATTCAGGAGGAGAAAAAAATTAAATTTATCGTCTTGCACGGTACAGTGGCAGCTCTCTCTCTCTCTCTCTCTCTCTCTCTCTCTCTCTCTCTCTCTCTCTCTCTCTCTCTCTCTCTCTCACACCGGATCACAGCAACAACCATTTTAGAACATCATTGATTTTTCCCCAACATTTGAAGATGAGAGGAAAACTGTCTCGTTAGGTTAGGTTAGGTTGTGGGTCAGGTCAGGTTAGTTAGGTCAGTCAGGTTAGGTTGGGTTCTAGTCTCGGTGTAAAAACTTTAAATTTTTGTTTTCTGGGGGAGGGTAGGCAAGCAGGTGAGTAAGGAGGTAGGTAGGTAGGTCGGTAGGTAGGTAAGGAGGTAAGGTAGATGAGGGCAAGCAGGTAAGGTAAGGGGTAGTAGGGTATACAGCAAGTGACGGAGGCCTGAGGCTGGTTCACCCTGTGTAATTTTGACAAGACAGGGACAGCTAGTGTAAGGTGTGTCTGTCTGTCTTGGCCCTGTTCTCCCCTGGTGTGCAGGGTGTAAGTGTATGTAGGTGGCAGGTGGTAAGTGTGTGCAGGTGTATTAGGTATTAGGGTGGCAGGTATTAGTGTGGGTGGCAGGTGGTAGGTGGAGTTAGGCAGATGTAGTAGGTGTGGACAGGTGTATTAGGTGTGGCAGGTGGTAGGTGGCAGGTGTAGTAGGTGAGAGGTGTATTAGGTGTAGGTGGAGGTGTGGGGTGAACATACCTGTATATGTGTTGGTATTAGCAGTAGTACATCCTAACATCAACATCAATGCCTCTATAACTCAACATCCCACTAATCTCCAATTAACTCCCACTAATCCTCTCACTAATCCTCCCACTAATCCCCCCACTCAATCCCTCCCACTAATCTTCCTCCCACTAATCTTCCTCCCCCACTCAATCTTCCTCCCCACCAATCCTCCTCCACTAATCTTCCTCCCCACTAACTCCCCACTAACCCCCACTAATCCCTCCCCCACTAATCCCCACTAATCCCCCCACTAATCCTCCCCCACTAATCTTCTCCCCATAGTGATAATAAATCTTTACTTAAACGAAATTATCACAACCTTGGCTAAACCAGTTTTTTTTTCCGTGTGTTTAAGGTGATTTAATCTGAGGATCCCAAGATGTTTTAATAGATTTAGCAACGAGCCTCAAGACGCTATTAGTGATTTGATACAACTGGTAGTTAGTTACTCTCGAGGTGTATAATGGGGATTGTGATTTGGGATTGAGAAGTGATTGTGATTCATGATTGTGTGTGTGTGTGTGTGTGTGTGTGCACTGGTGAGTATATGTAACAGTATATATGCTTGCTTGAGTGTCATGATTAGGTGTGGGTGGGTGAGGGTGGATGGTGTGAAGGTGATGGGTGGTGTGGGTGGCGTGAGGGGTGGGTGGGTGGTGGTGGGTGGGTGGTTGAGGAGCTGACAGTCAAACAGGAACAGGACGTTAAGACACATGAATGATCAGTATTGCTCATTATCCTCATTAATGTGGGAGAAGTTTGACTCCACCTCATAACACGCCCACACGCCATCCACGCCATTTCACAACACGCCCCCACACCACCTCACAACACACTGGTGTTTGCCACTATCAGCCACCGCCATCGCCATTTCAACCGCCCCCCACCCACACCCAGTGTGCCACACGCCACCTCACAACACACCCACACGCCACCGATACCACAACCCTACCGCAACTCACAGACACCCACACGCAACTCGACACCACACGCCACTCACAACACACCCACACGCCACCTCACACACACCCACGCCACAGACACCACGCCAACTCACAACACACCCTCACACCACGCCCCACATCGCTACCCCTGACACCGGCTACTGACCGGGCGCTGTAACCTTCCTATCCACCCACACACCACCACCTGACCGGGCTCTAACACAGTACATCTGAGAGCTTATACTGTATACGTGACGACTCTAGCCAAACGTGGGCTCCTGACCGCTCAGCTAGCTACCGGAATTAACAACCTGACTCCCCCCACCTCCTTCTTCCCCTCCTCTTGATTACGATAATTAAGTCCCACAGGATGTGAACTGTGGCTACCTCTCTGGTGTGTAAGGTGGAGCTCATTGGCCAACGTGTTATTTAAACGCTGGGAGACGAACCTATATTATTGCCCAGGTAGGAAGCGGACCGCCTTTTTTCTGTTTAATTGACTATGTAGATAAATGCCTTCTTGAAGCGAGAGAGGAAGTTGTGTTTGGAACAAGCGTTAACTGTGGTGGGGAGAGGAGGAGAGAGAGGAGAGAGAGGAGGAGATTAAAGTCATGACTGCAGGCACCTATGCACTTAGTCACACACTGTCGATACTGAACGTGAGTGGCCAGAGGAGGGGAGTGATCTGGTGTGTACATCAGCTGGCGAGTCAGGTTACGTTATGTTTTGGGGAGGTTAGGTTAGGTTAGGTTTTGGGAAGGTTAGGTTAGGTTTTGGGGAGGTAAGGCGAGGCGATTCTTCAGGTGATCCTTTTACGTTTCTTGAATCATTTTTGACAGAGGTTAAGAGTTTGAAGCTACCTATACCACCCACATAAACAGGTAATTACAGGTAATATCCAACCATTTCGTAATATTTATAATTTATTAAAAAATAGTGTTCCTAGGGGTTATAAATCTCTGATATTCGGTTTATTTGGTAATTATGGACAATATTTTAGTCTCGGGTTTGGATTTTTTTCCTTCTCACTGTATTTTATTTCTTGGTGTTTCATTAAGGGTTAGGTTAGGGTTAGGTTAGGTTAGGTTAGGTTAGGTTAGGTTAGGTCAGGTTCTGTGATTTTTTTTCCTGGATTTAGTGTCATATTCCAGGATGTCTTAATAGTCCAGCGCCAGTTAGTGTGTTGTGCTGTTGAGGTGGTGATGATGACCCTGTTGGTGATAGTCTGTGAGTCGTGTGTCGTGCTGTGGTTAAGGTGGAGTGGTACGGGTCGTTGTATGGTTAGTGAGTGGTTCTTTGGTTAGGTTAGATGGATAGGAGACGCTCTATGGCTAGTAGGATACAACTAACCACCGGCGAATAGGAATAAAGTCATCCGTAGACATTTTTTGGGTAGTAAACAGGGCTAGTCAGTGAGCTGTATAGGGTCAGGAGGAGAGGGGAGGATAGATGTGTGGTTAGTATATGGTTAGGAGTATATTCTTGTGATAGTACCTGACTGATAGAGAAATATGCCTTTAGATAGTATGTGTTAGGGCAGGGTCTCGGATGGTACTTGTTGCGCACACACACACACACCCCCAACACAGACACATATGACCCCCAACACAAACACAGACACATATGCACCCCAACACAAACACACACACCCCAACACAAAACACACACCCCCCAACACAACACATACCCACCCCAACACAAACACACACACACACACACACATACACCCCCAACACAGACACATATGCACCCCCAACACAAACACACACACATACCCACCCCCAACACAAACACACACACCCCCAACACAAACACACACACATACCCCAACACAAACACACACACATACCCCAACACAAACACACACACCCCCAACACAAACACACACACCCCAACACAAACACACACACCCCCAACACAAACACACACACCCCCAACACAACACACACACACCCCCAACACAAACACACACACCCCCCAACACAAACACACACACACCCCCAACAAACACACACACACCCCACACACAACAACACACACACACCCCCAACACAAACACACACACCCCCCAACACAAACACACACACCCCCCAACACAAACACACACACCCCCAACACAAACACACACACCAACACAAACACACACACCCCCCCAACACAAACACACACACACACATACCCACCCCAACACAAACACACCCCCCAACACAAACACACATACCCCCAACACACAAACACATACTCACACAACACAAACACACACACCCCCAACACACAAACACACACACCCCCAACACAAACACACATACCCCCAACACAAACACACATACCCCCAACACAAACACACATACCCCCAACACAAACACACATACCCCCAACACAAACACACACAGTACCTATTCATCATCCTGTCTATCAAAACTCCATCTCAACCTTTTTTCCGTCCGTCCGTAATTTCATCAAGTGGTCGTGTCGTAGCTTATGGTTCGTTAAGTTGACGCTGAACATGACCAAAACGACGCCACAAAACCCAGGCATGGTTATAATTTCCACGCGTCACGGGACCTCTCAAACTGAGCGGCAAATTGGTAGGGTGGGGGTGATGTGGGGGGGTGGTGGGGGTGATGTGAGGGGAGTTGTGGGGTGTGATGTGGGGGGTGGGGGGAGTGGCTAGTGATGGCGTTAAGTGGCGCTCCGAAGGTGACACGTCGGAGGAACTGCTGACCCCCACACCCTCACACCTGCACCTGCTTGTCACCTGTTCCCAGGCTCACTGTCAACACACTTTGAGGAACGTGGAGGGCAAGGGGAGGGGCTAAGGGTGGTAAGGGGAGGAATATAAGGGAAGGACAGGGAGGGGGGTAGAAGACTAATGGGGTAAGGGGAGGGTAAAGGGCTAGGTGTGGTAAGGAAAGGAAGAGCAAGGGGGAGGGGGGGGGGTTGGTACTTAGCTGTTTGCACCTCCGGGGTGTAGTTCCTGCCTATCAATAAATGGACGACAAATTGTGTCAACACTGCGGGAGGTTCCTGTGTTTGTAGCTGAGAGAAGCTCCTCCGTGTCACCATCTCTCTCTGGTTTATATTTACTGTTTGTGGTAAATCTCCTCCACCATCATGCTGGAAGGTTACAACACACTAACAACACAGTGGGTGGTTATACGTACCGTGGGGTTCCTGACCACAAAACTCAACCACCAGTTGGCAGCACCCGTGATGAAGGTCCCCTCCTCCCCCCCCCCCTGCTGTCAATATGGCCCAACTTTGTTCAACACTCCCGCGAACCTTCAGTATTATTCTAACATTCCACCGCCTGTAAGTATACTCGTTATAGCACAGTATGACAGAGATTTCTCAAGAATTTCGATTTATGAAAACCTGAGGATAACTGCCATATGTTTGTGACAACTGCAGAGTGGCGCCGGGGCATGAGCAGCCGTCTTCGTTATTTAATAATTTAATAGATGAAACAATACGAGAAATCCAAGTAATAATTGTACCTCACCCTCTTAGAATCTGTCAGCACTTAACGTTACCTCATACTTCGCATGTTCAGAATTTAACCAATAAAACCCCACCACCCACACATTCTACCTTCACGTCCCATAATTAGCAGGAGTGAGAGCGAGTTCCAACACACAGGAGCCTTGTAAACACGTCAGTAAGAATGCCGGTAACAAGGAGGGGGAGCCACCTGACCACCAGATGAAGGGTTGTGTCGGTTTTGTGAACACTTGGTTAATAAATTCCTCCTTATCTGAGTATATATCTATAATTGGTTGATTTAAGTACAACATAAAGATGGCTGCCAAATTGGTAGTAAAATTGCACTTAGCTATCAAAATGGGGGTAAAATTGCACTGAGACTACTTGGCTGTCAAAATGGAGATAAAATTACCCTGAGACTCTACCTGGCTGTCAAAATAGGGGGTAAAATTGCACTGAGAAATTTCTTTTCATTAATTTGGGGGAAAATACTGACTGTTGACATAAGGATTTCTGAGACACTGTTAACCTGCCTGTAATACTCACCTGAAGATACCTTTAGAGTAGCGTTTACCTGTTAATTAGTGGAGGAGGGATAATTTACCTGTTAATAAGTGGAGAAAGGAGAGTTTACATGTTAATTACTGGAGGAAGGAGAGTTTACCTGTTAATTAGTGAAGGAAGTATAGTTTACCTGTCAATAAGAAGACAGTAGTTTACCTCTTAATTAGTGAAGGAAGGAGAGTTTACCTGTTAATTAGTAGAGGAAGGAGAGTTTACCTGTTAATCAGTGGAGGAAGTAGAGTTTACCTGTTAATTAGAGGAGGAAGTAGAGTTTACCTGTTAATTAGTGGAGGAAGGAGAGTTTACCTGTTAATTAGTGGAGGAAGGAGAGTTTACCAGTTAATTACTAGAGGAAGGAGAATTTACCTGTTAATTAGTGGAGGAAGGAGAGTTTACCTGTTAATTACTGAAGGAAGGAGAATTTACTTGCTAATAATTGAGGGGAAGGAGAGTTTACCTGTTAATTAGTGGAGGAAGGAGAGTTTACCTGTTAATTAGTGGAGGAAGGAGAGTTTACCTGTTAATAATTGAGGGGAAGGAGAGTTTACCTGTTAATTAGTGGAAAAAGGAGAGTTTGCCTGTTAATTAGTGGAGGAAGGAAAGTTTACCTGTTAATTAGTGGAGGAAGGAGAGTTTACCTGTTAATTAGTGGAGGAAGGAGAGTTTACCTGTTAATTAGTGGAGGAAGGAGAGTTTACCTGTTAATTAGTGGGGGAAGTAGAGTTTACCTGTTAATAATTGAGGGGAAGGAGAGTTTAACTGTTAATTTGTGGAGGAAGGAGAGTTTACCTGTTAATAATTGAGGGAAGGAGAGTTTAACTGTTAATTAGTGGAGGAAGGAGAGTTTACCTGTTAATTAGTGGAGGAAGGAGAGTTTACCTGTTAATTAGTGGAGGAAGTAGAGTTTTATTACTGGAGGAAGGAGAATCTACCTGTTAATTAGTGAAGGAAGGAGAATTTACCTGTTAATTAGTGGAGGAAGGAGAGTTTACCTGTTAATTAGTGGAGGAAGGAGAGTTTACCTGTTAATTAGTGGAGGAAGTATAGTTTACCTGTTAATTACTGGAGGAAGGAGAATCTACCTGTTAATTAGTGAAGGAAGGAGAATTTACCTGTTAATTAGTGAAGGAAGTAGAGTTTACCTGTTGATTAGTGCAGGAAGGAGAGTTTACCTGTTAGTTAGTGGAGGAAGGAGAGTTTACCTGTTAATTAGTGGAGGAAGTAGAGTTTACCTGTTAATTACTGGAGGAAGGAGAATTTACCTGTTAATTAGTGAAGGAAGGAGAATTTACCTGTTAATTAGTGGAGGAAGTTGAGTTTACCTGTTAATTACTGGAGGAAGGAGAATTTACCTGTTAATTAGTGAAGGAAGGAGAATTTACCTGTTAATTAGTGAAGGAAGTATAGTTTAGCTGTTAATTACTGGAGGAAGGAGAATTTACCTGTTAATTAGTGAAGGAAGGAGAGTTTACCTGTTAATTAGTGAAGGAAGTAGAGTTTAGCTGTTAATTAGTGGAGAAAGTAGAGTTTACCTGTTAATTAGTGGAGGAAGGAGAGTTTACATGTCAATGAGTGAGGGGGAGGAGAGTTTACTTGTCAATTAGAGAAGAAAGGAGAATTTCCCCCAAGCGTGTGCGTGTGTGTGTGTGTATGTGTATGTGTGGGTATATGTACATCTGGCTTCCCCCCCCAACGTTACAGGGGGCTCACACACCTGCTCTTAGATGCACATTATAATCGGCTGACGTTTCACTCCGTCAACCAACATCTGCTGCTGCTTACGGTACTGTTATGTGCTGTAGGTCTGTCCGCAGTCTCCCCACACCTGTGTAGTGTCTGACCTGGATATATTGTGGTCTTGTTCTTGTTCCTGTTCTCTTGTTCGTGTTGTTGTTGTTCTTCTTCTTATTGTTCCTGTTCTCTTGTTCTTTTTCTCCGCCTCCTTCTTCTCCTCTTCCTGTTTCTGCCCCCGTTCTTCCTCCTCCTCCTCCTCTTCCCCCTCCAACCCTGTGTTAACTTCTCAACACAATACCATTACAGTCACCTCCTCTCCTACTTACACTTGATAACTACCACAGCTAACTACCGCAGATAACTACCTCAGTCATAATGTCCACCTTCACCTCCACAGCAAGCATAACATTCACACGGTATATCTACCTCCGAGTCGGCAACACGGACGCAACACGGACGCAATACCGACGCAATACGGACGCTTCAGTGACCGTCCTAATCACACATTTTAAGTCAGTTTGAAGATCTCTGCCAAAAGGAGTTCGTTTTTAGTACAGTGGGGATTATTTTCACAGCATTTATCAGTTGTTAGTGTACCAATAGCTTCCTCTAGCGGTGGTGGTTGTCGCTTCGCAAACACCACCGGAGCGAAACGTAACATCTTGTCTCTTAGTCTTTCTTCAATGTAAAATCATGATGAGGTTTAGTTTTGAGTTGGGTAATCCTACAAGGCAGATGACCCAGCGATAAGCAAGGATGTGGTATTGGTACTGATATATACATGTCTTTGTAACTCCTAATCCAACCTAACCTAACCTAACCCAACCCAACCTAACCCAACCCAACCTAACCTAACCCAACCTAACCCAACCCAACCTAACCCAACCTAACCTAACCCAACCTAACCCAACCCAACCTAACCCAATTGTTGATGGACATACACACTTAAAGATTGACTTCTCTCAGTATTTAAGGCCCTCAAGTTACTTCCACTAACCTGAGTGTGTGAAGGAGGATGTTCTCGCCTCTCTGTCCCCTTAACACAAGACCCAAGATCCTTTACTAAGTGTCCGGTGTGTTGGTGAGGTGGACAGTGGGACCTCCATATAACGGAATTCTCTCTCCATATAATCCGTTATGTGGAGGGTTTCAGTAACGGACTCAAGATATAATGGACTTCATCTGTGTATAGTTCGTTACGTGGAGGTTTCATAGTAATAGACCTTCGATATAACGGACTTTCACATGTATATAGTTCATTATATGGAGGTTTCACATCTAATGGACCCTCGATATAAAGGATTTTCACCTGTATATATTTTTTTACATTGAGGTTTAACAGCTAATGGACCTTCGCTATAACGGACTTTCATCTCAATATTTAGTCCGTTAAAGAGAGGTCTCACTACCCTCAACCTTCCTAATTGACTGAGATAGAGAGACTCTCTCTCTCTCTCTCTCTCTCTCTCTCTCTCTCCACCATCAAGTAGACGTGTACAGGGGCGAGAGGACCTGTAGAACTGGTGATTTGGATAAAATAAACGATGTTATCTCCCCACATTCCCCCCACACCCTCTCCATCCCCACACCTCTCATCCCTCCCCCCCAACACATCCCTCCCCCCCTACCCCCACAGCCCCACAAATCTCACATAGGAAATTATTGTACCAGAAATGTTTTCTGATGACATTTGGCAGCCATGTTGTTTACATTCTTGTTCAACTCTCTTACGTTGTTTTACTTCTTGCAGGTGTTTGTACACACACTCACGCATCACACACACACTCACACGCATCACACACACTCACACACACACACGCATCTTACACACACACACACACACACACACTCTCCACACACACACACACACACTCACACACGGATTACACACACACACACTCCACACACATCACACACACACACACACACACATCCACACACACACACACACACACACACACACACACGCGCGCGCATCTACACACACACACACACACTCACACACGCATCACACACACACTCACACACGCATCACACACACACACACACACACACACACTAAATTATCCAACTCAAAGTAGTCAGAACGCCGACTCGTAAATACTGGAAAGCGATGGCCACTGACCACTAACCAATTACTATGGACGTCAGCAACCAGTTAGTATATATCAGCAACCAGTTAGTATACGTCAGCAACCAGTTAGTATACGTCAGCAACCAGTTAGTATACGTCAGCAACCAGTTAGTATACGTCAGCAACCTGTTAGTATACGTCAGCAACCAGTTAGTATACGTCAGCAACCAGTTAGTATACGTCAGCAACCTGTTAGTATGCGTCAGCATCAAGTTAGTATACATCAGCAACCTGTTAGTATACGTCAGCAACCTGTTAGTATGCGTCAGCATCAAGTTAGTATACATCAGCAACCTGTTAGTATACGTCAGCAACCTGTTAGTATACGTCAGCAACCTGTTAGTATACGTCAGCAACCAGTTAGTATACGTCAGCAACCAGTTAGTATACGTCAGCAACCAGTTAGTATCCGTCAGCAACAGTTAGTATACGTCAGCAACCTGTTAGTATACGTCAGCAACCAGTTAGTATACGTCAGCAACCAGTTAGTATCCGTCAGCAACAGTTAGTATACGTCAACAACCTGTTAGTATACGTCAGCAACCTGTTAGTATGCGTCAGCATCAAGTTAGTATACATCAGCAACCTGTTAGTATACGTCAGCAACCTGTTAGTATACGTCAGCAACCTGTTAGTATACGTCAGCAACCAGTTAATATACGTCAGCAACCTGTTCGTATACGTCAGCAACCTGTTAGTATACGTCAACAACCAGTTAGTATACGTCAACAACCAGTTAGTATACGTCAACAACCAGTTAGTATACGTCAACAACCAGTTAGTATACGTCAGCAACCAGTTAGTATACGTCAGCAACCAGTTAGTATACGTCAACAACCAGTTGGTATACGTCAGCAACCAGTTAGTATACGTCAACAACCTGTTGGTATACGTCAGCAACCAGTTGGTATATGTCAGCAACCGTTATATACGTCAGCAACCAGTTAGTATACGTCAGCAACCTGTTAGTATCCGTCAGCAACCAGTTAGTATACGTCAGTAAAGCAGGCGGCCAGTTTCAGCAACCTGTTAGTATGCTCGCTAAACCAGTTAGTATACGTCAGCATCCAGTTAGTATACGTCGCTAAACCAGTTAGGCATACGTCAGCAACCAGTTAGTATACGTCAGCATCCAGTTAGTATACGTCAGCAACCTGTTAGCATAATACTGTACGTCAGCAACATAGTTAGTATATCACATCCAGTTAGTATACGTCAGCAACCAGTTAGTATACGTCAGCATCCAGTTAGTATATGTCAGCAAACCAGTTAGTATACGTCAGCGTTCAGTTAGTATACGTTGCGCATCCAGTTAGTATACGTCAGCAACCTGTTAGTATATACTGTACGTAATATACGTCAGCAACCTGTTAGTATACGTCAGCAACCTGTTAGTATACGTCAACAACCAGTTAGTATACGTCAGCAACCAGTTAGTATACGTCAACAACCTGTTAGTATACGTCAGCAACCTGTTAGTATACGTCAACAACCAGTTAGTAAACGTCAGCAACCAGTTAGTATACGTCAGCAACCAGTTAGTATACGTCAACAACCAGTTAGTATACGTCAGCAACCAGTTAGTATACGTCAGCAACCAGTTAGTATACGTCAACAACCAGTTAGTATACGTCAGCAACCAGTTAGTATACGTCAACAACCTGTTGGTATACGTCAGCAACCAGTTGGTATATGTCAGCAACAAGTCTGGTTCACCTCCTCCCTCCTTCCCTCCCTCCCACTAGTTCAAGACAACAAGTGACGATTCTATCTCCCTCCCTCTCTCCCCTTCACCTCATTCTTTCCTTCCCTCCCTCCCTTCCTTCATTCCTCTTCCCCCCCTCCTCCCTCCCTCACCTTCCTCTTCTCCCTTCACCCTATTCCCTCCCCCCCTCTCTTCCCACCCTACCCTCCCTCTCTTTCCTCCCTTCCCTCCACTAATTGAAGGCAGTAAGTGATGACCTACACCCACGATGGCAACACACAACACACCCTGAGGCTTTATACACCTTCCAGTACACACGAGTTCATTCATAAACACCCGTCACCTTATAGTTGTACGGTGCAGGTACAGTAATTACCCCATTTAGTTAATACGGTGTTAGAGGTGTACCTACTGAACACTGTACCTGTAAACTGTGTTCCTTATGTAAACACGTGTTAGAAGTGTACCATAGTCTGTGTACCTTATGTAAACACGTGTTAGAAGTGTACCGTAAACTGTGTACCGTGTGTAAACACGTGTTAGGAGTGTAGCGTAAACTGTACCTTAAGTAAGAACGTTTTATAAGTGTACCGTAAAGTGTGTACCATAAGTAAGAACGCTTTATAAGTGTACCGTAAAGTGTGTACCATAAGTAAGAACGTGTTAGAAGTGTACCGTAAAGTGTGTACCTTAAGTAAAAACGCTTTATAAGTGTATCGTAAAGTGTGTACCTTAAGTAAGAACGTTTTAAAAGTGTACCGTAAAGTGTGTACCATAAGTAAGAACGTGTTAGAAGTGTACCGTAAAGTGTGTAACTTAGCTAAGAACGTTTTATAAGTGCACCCGAGACGCACTTAAGATGGCCACGTAATAGTGTACCTCCCAAGACCCTTAGAGTGAAGGAAGAGATGAGCCGTGTGGTGATGCTGGAGTGTGATGTGGTGATGATGTGGTGGTGGTGATGTGGTGGTGGTGGTAGTAGTGGTTGTGATGGTGGTGGCGGGAGTATGGGTGGTGATGGTTGTGGTAGGGGTGATGATGGTGGTTGTGGTGATAGTCGTGATGATAGTGGTGATGGTAGTACTGGCGGTGGTGATGGTAGTTATAACTATTAGCAGTAGTACCCGTAGTGATGATTGTGGTAGTAGTTGTGGTGGTGACTACAGCGTGACGGGAGGGAGAGAGGGAGGAACGGAAGAAGAAGCAGAGGAGGAGGAGGAAGGGAGCGAGGAGGAGGAGGGAAGGAGCAAGAGGAGGAGGGAAGGAAGGAGCAAGGGAGGAGAGGAGAGAAGGAGCAAGAGGAGGAGGGAGGAAGGAGCAAGAGGAGGAGGGGAGGGAAGAGAGCAAGAGGAGAGGGAAGGAAGGGCAAGGAGGAGGAGGAAGGAAGGGGAGGCAAGAGGAGGAGGAGGGAAGGAGCAAGAAGAGGAGGAGGGAGGGGAGAGGAGGAAGGAGGAAGGAGGAGGAGGAGGAGGAGCAAGAGGAGGAGGAGAGGGAAGGGAGCAAGAGGAGGAGGGAGGGAAGGAGCAAGAGGGAGGGAGGAGGGAAGGGAGGGAGGGAGGAGGAAGAGCAAGAGGAGAGGAGGAGGGGAGGAGAGAGAGGAGAAGCAAGAGGAGGAGGGAGGAAGGAGCAAGAGGAGAAGGGAGGGCAGGGAAGGGAGGAAGAGGGAGGACGGAGGAACAAGAGGAGAGAGAAGAACAAAGAAGAGGAGGAGGAGAAAGGAGGAATGGGGGAAGCAAGAGGAGGAAGGAGGAGGAAGCTGAATATAAAGATAAATGATCAATAATAAGGACAGGTTTGGTCAGAGAGAGAGAGAGAGAGCCACAAACTGATAGAAAGATAAACAGAGAAAGAGGATAAAGAGGAGACACAGAAAGATGGATTAAAAGTACACAAACAGAAGAGCTCTGTCCCCGTCAGGTGTGTGGTGAGGAGGAGGAGGAGGGAGAAGAGGATGAAGAGGAGGATGAGGAGGAGGGAGAGGTGGAGGTGAAGGAGGAGTGAGAAAGTGGAGGAAGAGGAGGAGGAGGAGGAAGAGTAAAACAGGTGGGAGAGGAGGAGAAGAAGGACGAGAAGTAGTAAGAGGAGGAAGAGGAGAAAGAGGGGGGTGGAAAAGGAGGTGGATGAGCCAGTCAGTCAGCCAGGTAGGTAGGTGTCGGGCTGGTTGGGGGGAGGGGGGGTGATCCAGGTGTAGTTAGCGTTGTGTGGCGCAGGATGTGGCGGTATCCGGCCTCTCAGTGATCGTCAGCACAACCCCTGCCACCATTATGACTCCATTATCCACCATTAACCCCGCCTAGCCTGGAATTAAGCTTATGACACTCGCCTTCAAGAACAGCCAAGAAGTTTTAGCCTCCGAGTCTTCAGTCCCCGGTGAGAACATGCAGGCAGAGAACGAGAACCACCCTCCCCCCAACCCTCCTCCAGGAAGTGATTACTACAGTTTATGGATCGTAAGTGACGATACTGCAGTCGTAACGTGTCCCTGCCATGCTGAGTTAATTCCCAGCTTGCTCATCGTCGCCTCTTTCTCATCGATGGTAACACACACACACACACACACACACTTGAGGGATGGATCTATGGCTTGGGGGGCGATAATGTGTAACGCAGTATCGCCAACATGAGCAATCAGGAGGAGCGTCTGGCGTGTCTCTTGTGTTGTCGCCTCTGACCTCGTAAGACCTACTGGATCATTGGTTACTAGCCTTGAACAACATCATCAGCTCGACCAATTAGTAGTGTTATGGCGATCACCTTTCAACCTGTATTGTATGTTATTATTCCTGATGTAAATGACTGCCTCGCCGTGACCCGCAAGAGGAGGAGGAGGAGGAGGAAGTGGAGTAGGAAGAGGAATATAAAAAAGTGAAGTAGGAAGAGTGGGAGAAGGAAGTGGAGGAGGAAGAAAAAAAGAAGAAGAAGAAGAGAAGGAAGAGGATAAGCAAGAAAAGGATGTTAAGGAAGGAGAAGAAGAGGAGGAGGTCGAGGATAAGGAAGAAGAATGAGAGAAGGAAGAGGAGGAGGAAGAAGGAAGAGGAGGAGGCAGCCTGTGTCTCCCTCCACCCCATAATGACACACGTATGGAAGGTACATCACCTTCCTCACATACTGACGATGACTTATGGTACGAGCATAAAGGGTCAGGCTGACTTAGGTGTCCTCTTCCAGACCTCTTGTTCCAGGCCTCCTGTTCCAGACCCCCTCTTCCAGACCTCTTGTTTCAGGCCTCTTGTTGCAGGCCTCATGCTCCAGACCTCCTCTTCCAGATCTCTTGTCTTTGGCCTCTTTTTCCAGGCCTCTTGTTCCAGACCTCTTCTTCCAGACTTCTTCTTCCAGACCTCTTCTGCCACCTATTCTTCTAGACCTCATGTTCCAGACTTCTTCTTCCAGACCTCTTTTTCCTGACATTTTTCTTCCAAATCTCTTGTTCCAGACCTCTTGTTCCAGACCTCTTCTTCCTGACCTTTTCTTCCTGACCTCTTGTTCCAGACCTCATGCTCCAGACCTCTTCTTACTGACCTCTTGTTCCAGACCTCTTGTTCCAGACCTCTTCTTCGTGACCTTTTCTTCCTGACCTCTTGTTCCAGACCTCTTCTTTCAGATCTCTATTTCCTGAACTCTTCTTCCAGGCTTCTTGTTCCAGAGCTCTTTTTCCAGACCCCTTCTTCCAAACCCATTCTTCCAGTCCTTCTTCCAAACCTCTTCTTTCAGACCTCATGTTCCAGACTACTTCTTCCAGACCCTTTCTTCCAGACCCCTTCTTCCAAACCCATTCTTCCAGTCCTTCTTCCAGACCTCCTCTTCCAGACCACTTCTTCCAGACCACCACCACCACCACCACCACCACCATTTCCCCTCACCGACCTTCTCCACTGGTGACCAAACAATAACAACTATCCTCGATAAACTAACTCAAATCATTACACACACACACACACAGAAGCAGAAAAGTATTAATAATATGAATTAGATCATTTGCACAAGATAATTGAGAAAAGTAATGTATTTTGAGTCTTTGGTGAGAATTGGGTACTTTGATGAGCACTTGGGGTCGACAATTGTTTATGAGAAATGTTTTAACTGAGGATTTAGAAGATTGGAAATTTAGTGTGGGTGTGGGGGGTGGACAATTGTTTATGAGAAATGTTTTAACTGAGGATTTAGAAGATTGGAAATTTAGTGTGGGTGTGGGGGGTGGGGAGGAGTTGGGGTAGGGGAGGAGAGTGTGGGGGAGGGGATTGGGGGTGGGGGAGGAGGAGGTGGGGAGGATTGGGGTGGGGAGGAGGGGGGGTGGGGGGAGGAGAGTGGGGAGGATTGGGGGTGGGGGAGGAGAGTGTGGGGAGGATTGGGGGGAGGGGGGGTGGGGAGGAGAGTGTGTGGGGAGGATTGGGGGTGGGGAGGAGTGCGGGTAAAGAGTGATTGTGTGTGTGGAGGCGATGTGATTGTGGGGCAAACTTGTAGTGGGATAATGATTGTGTTGGGGTAATTGTAGCATATGATTGTGGGGAATAATTATGTGTGTGTGTGTGTGTGTGTGTGTGTGTGCTGGGTGATATAACTGTGTGTGGAGGTGATTGCGTTGGGGTGTAGTGATTGTGTGCTTGATGAATACGCATGAAGGGGGGGAGGGGAAGGTAGTGATTGTGTGAGCAGGGAGACGTGTGTCATTGTGTTTTGGCGGAGAGTGTGTGTGTGTGTGTGTGTGTGTGTGTGTGTGTGTGTGTGTGTGTGTGTGTGCGTGCTTGTGATTATGTGCGGGGGGAAGGTGTGTGTGTGTGTGTGTGTGTGTGCTTGTGATTATGCGGGGAGGGGTGTGTGGTCATATGTGCGTGCGTGTGCGTGCGTGTGTGTGTGCGTATGCATACGTGTGTGATCATGTGTGTGTATGCATACGTGTGTGATCGTGTGTGTGTTTACATACGTGTGTGTGTGTGTGTGTGTGTGTAAGCGTGCTTGAATGTGTGCATGCCTCTGTTACCGTGTGTGTGTTTGTGCATGCGTGTGTGTATGTATATATGTGATCGTTTTTGTGTGTCATCATAAACCATTTAAGTAATAACAATAACAACAACTATAACAACAACAATAACAACCTAACTCACCACTAATTAAATTATCGTCACCTGTCTTTACCTGTACTTACCTGAGGTTGAACACAACACGTAAACAGCACAACCACGCTATACAACTCAAATAAGCAAGGAATAATTTGCTTCACCAATCATTGTCATCCACCTGGCCATATCATCCAGAATCAGCATCCAACCAACATCATCATCATCCCGCCTAAAAAAAAAAATCCCGCCCCCCCAAAAAAAAATTCAAATCCCGCCAAAAAAAAAAAAATCGCCGAGTCATTTACCGTCAATAATGTCTCTCACACAACAAAGCCAAGCACCAATACGAGTCTTTAATTCCCTCACAAATACCTAACAATGAGCTTGACCCCCAGACCACCGTAGGAGACCTCATGATTACCCGAGTTGGCCATTTTTCCCCGACGTATTTCCGGCCATTTACAGATGAATTGAGAACCTCGAATATATTCTCAATTATACTATTGCAGTAATGAAAGTTAATGGCACAAGATGACAGCGTTAGGTCGTGGTTTGAGCATACTGGGTGAGCGTGATACCAGCTTGTGTGTGGAGCATACTGGGTGAGGGTGATGCCAGCTAGTGTGTGGAGCATAATGGGTGAGGGTGATGCCAGCCAGTGTGTGGAGCATACTGGGTGAGGGTGATACCAGGTGTGGAGCATACTGGGTGAGCGTGATGCCAGCCAGTGTGTGGAGCATAATGGGTGAGGGTGATGCCAGCTAGTGTGTGGAGCATAATGGGTGAGGGTGATGCCAGCTAGTGTGTGGAGCATACTGGGTGAGGGTGATACCAGCTAATGTGTGGAGCATACTGGGTGAGCGTGATGCCAGCCAGTGTGTGGAGCATACTGGGTGAGCGTGATGCCAGCCAGTGTGTGGAGCATAATGGGTGAGGGTGATGCCAGCTAGTGTGTGGAGCATACTGGGTGAGCGTGATGCCAGCTAGTGTGTGGAGCATATTGCGTGAGGGTGATGCCAGCTAGTGTGTGGAGCATACTGGGTGAGCGTGATGCCAGCTAGTGTGTGGAGCATACTGGGTGAGCGTGATGCCAGCTAGTGTGTGGAGCATACTGGGTGAGCGTGATACCAGCTAGTGTGTGGAGCATACTGGGTGAGCGTGATGCCAGCTAGTGTGTAAGGAGTTCATGCCTGTGGGCTATTTTTTGTAAGTATTGTTTAATATATTTTTTAGTCGACCTTTGTTGGATGACCCTGTACGTAGGAGGGCAGGGCAAGAAGGGCAATGGGGAGGGCAGTGACAAGGACTTTAGCGGGATAATAGTGAGGGCAATAAAGAGGGCATTGTCAAGAACCACAGGGCGATAATAGCGAGGGCAATAACGAAGGTAGTGACGAGGGCAATAACGAAGAAAGTAAGGAGGGCAGTGACAAGGGCAATGACGAGGGCAATAACAAAGGTAGTGACAAGGGCAGTAAGGAGGACAATGACGAGGGCAATGGCGAGGTCATTAACGAGACACTAACGAGACGATAACGAGACAATAACGAGAACAATAACAAGGACAATAACAAAACATAAAGAGAACTATAACGAGAACAATAACTTTGAAAATAACAACGCCAATAACGAGTTAAGCGAAGCACGTTATTGTCGTTACCTGGTTGAAAAAACTCGGTAGTTAAAGTAAACGGTGAGAATATGCAAATTAATTCACCTGATATATAGCATTAGTGGCGGGATGTTACGTAAGAGAGGGAGGTGTTTGTCTCTCACACACATACGCACACACACACACACACACACACACACACACACACACACACACACACGTAAACCTTCATCTTGGACACCTTCCTTCCTTCCTACCTGGCTGTAGTCATGGTAAGGGGGAGCTCACGGCCTAATCGATCTGTGTGTGTGTGTGTGTGGTCGTGAGGGAGGTAGAGGCAGGTAGACCATCATCAACACCCTCTCCTACCTTTATTTCCTTCACACAACTAATATCAATATCACTTTCTGTTGATTGTCGTGGTGTTCGGTGTCACCATCGTCAGCAGGTCATCGCTGGCATTATCATCCTTCCATACGATCGTTATCACAGCTAGTTCTCGTGTCGTTGTTATTGCTTCCCCAAGATTGTCATCACAGAACAGTTTATTTATTTTTGTAACCCTATGTTTTTGTGTCACCCTCATACCTGTGTTAGTCGTCACCACACCCGGTCATCATCATAACTGTCTAATTTGTTATGATTACGTATTTATGATGATCACTGACAACAAATTCTTTCGTCACCACTGTCAGGTATCTGTCTCGTCGCTACACTCACCTGTCTATCTCACGCGGTGAACAGGTGTCGTCCCAATCTTGATCTTCATTCATGTCTGTCTGTCACTTTCTGGTTGAGCTGTGACGTGTGAACCTTTACACCTGTCTGTTGCTACATGACGCTGATGGCTACCGTTACCATGTTACATACCTGCTCCTTGTCAGGGTCGGTCAGCACCTCACTACCTGCGCTGTACAGTCCAGCGAGGAGGTGAGTGCTGGGCGTCCTGGTACAGTGGACACGCTCGGGTGAGGCGGGCGCTAAGTACAGGCCATCACCATCACCTCCTGTCGTGACAACTATAAATCAATGAATAAAACGCGGGTAAACTTGCCAGCCATCACAGTGTGGGTGAGGACGCCGGGCGGTGAAGCTCCCTCTTGTCTCATCTGCCGCATTACACACACACTGACACAAGACAAACATGGCAGAAAAAAATCAGATTCAGTTAATAATTCCAGTAATGGGAAGTAATACATACGAATTCATCAGATTCCCAGGCACACGCGCCACTGAACCAGCGACGGTCGAGCTGGTTACCGAGGATACACTTCCCGGAAGGAGGTGCTTTTAATCCTGACAAAGTCGACCGCCGCAAGCCAGTTGAGTCAGACCATCTATAACCTTCGGTCGCCTCCCTAAGAGACCCTCGTGGTCTGTGACTCTCACGTCAGAGCGTAATTTAGACGCAGTTGACTGAGGCATGGCGGGGATTACTGGTTTGTTTATGAGTGACCCAGGCAGCTGAACAGCACATGCTGCTGCTGCTCACCAGAGGAGGACGGAGGTGATGGTCACCCTCAAGAGACCTGATCACTCTACTTCACTAACCAACACTATTCAGCTCCGTATTATTTCAGCTCTAATTTAACTGTCACAAACTGTATTATCATCTGAACGCAATCGAAGCTGGTGGATTTTTTTATGGAAAGATCTATCATTGAGGCGAGTAGTTCCCCCCGCAGCTACGGATGCAGTAAACAGTAACACGAGGAAATTACTCGAGACCGTCCCAGTGTGATATTAGGGAGGACTTGTGGTAGTGAGTCAGGCGTCACGTGGCTTGTTGCTGTCTCGACAACCTATTTTTATTAAGGTAAAGTTACGGTGTAATTTTGTTGTCATTTTCGACGTTAATCTTGAGTTTGAGTTAATCAATTAGGAGGGAAAATTAAAGTTGCAGATCTTTGAAAATACTGATCCAGTTTGTAAGAATTAAATGAGAGATAAATTGTGGTAAATTGTGAGTAAAATAATATGAGTGTTAGACTGTCACTCTTATAATGATGATGATGATGATGATGATTGTACAGCAAAATATAGTCATATAATGATGATGACAACGATGATGTTTTACAGCAAAAATATCGTCATATAATGCATACAAATGCAAAGGCACATCAGATACCACCTGTGATCATAATAATAACAATGGTTGCTCCTCGTGTAACGAGGATGGCCAGCCCAAGGGCCACCTAGGCTTGAATTTGTTTAAGGTGTAGAAGCTGTCGCCAACACAACAACTACACCCTAAGTTAACGAGTTACATGACCCAGTGTCAAGGAATAGTCCTAGAAGACCGGACAACTCGCCAACTGCACTGGCTAACCATTACACCGGAACACGATCCGCAAATCGATTAACATCCAGGTTCCCAATTACTGCTGGGTAGACAGAAACAAATGGCGTAAAGAAACTTCACACACACACACACAGACACAGAGCCACCCGGTTATATAAAAAAAAAACTTGTAATATTACAGGTTTTCGTCATTTGTGTTAAGCTGATCACTAACCTAACCTACCAGACCAGACAACCATTCACTCCGCTTCGTAAGAACATAAGAATAAAGGAAACTGCAGCGGGTCTATTGGATCATATACTGGACAGTCCCATTTACACCCAACCCACCATAGAGAACTTCACCTCACTGCGTCAACATCTTACGACAGGTGTACTGAAACTTACATTAATTAACAGTATAGAATAGTCAATATGACAGGGCTTATTGAGCTAAGGTATTTTGTCTGTGATGATGGTCAAGTTGGTTAGGTTAGGTTAGGTTAGGTTAGGTTAGGTTAGGTTAGGTTAGGTTAGGTTAGCAGCAGGAAGACTCTCCCCCACAGCTGGACGGGAGTCACTGAATGAGGACCCAACACACAACCGCGGCAGGAAGATTCACCCCTTGGCAGACTCCAGCTTGGCACATTAAGCGGCGGAAGCATTCAACACGAACACCTTAACGCAGTGGTGGTGGTGGTAGAGAGAGGGGGGGGGGGATGGTGGTGATAATAGTGCTGATAGTAGTGGAAGTGATAGCAGTAGTAATAATGGTAGTAGTAGTAGTAGTATAGTGGTAGTGGTAATAGTCGTGATAGTGGTAGTAGTTGTGGTCGTGATAATGGTGGTGGGGATAGTAGTAGTAGTCGTGGTAGTGGTAATAGTCGTGATAGTGGTAGTAGTTGTGGTCGTGATAATGCTGGTGGTGGTGGTGGTGGTGGTAGTACAACAGTCGCGTTACAGATGTCCTCAATGCCCTCCTGCCCCCCTCCCTCCTTGCTATTACATATTCTACGAGCATCGAGTTGACTATTAACTAGGTAAAGTGGACTACTTTGCCTCGACAATAGCTCCTCAAATGACTGGCTGAGTGCAACTTTCTCGGTTTAATCTAGTCTGAACTGTGGGACGCTTCCTTCTCTTTAGGATCTGTCTATATGAGATGGTTTTCCTCCCTTCCTCCCTTCATCCTTCTCCTTCCCTTTCCCTCTCCTCCTTCTCTCTCACACACACACACACACACACACACACACACACACACATATATAAACTTAGGTTAGGTTAAACAAGGTTAGGTTAGGTTAGGTTTTATATTTCAAACTTCTCTATGAGAGGCTTTAACCCAACACACCCGACGCGAAGCTTTATTTACATAATATCAATGAAAAAGCTTAATCTCGTCAACTACTACTAGAAAAAGCTTTATCTGTGTTAGTACTACTACAAAAAGCTGTATGTCGCCAACTACTACTAGAAAAAGCTTAATCTCGCCAATTACTACAAGAAAAAGCTTAATCACGCCAACTACTAGAAGAAGAAGCTTTAGCTTACCAACTACTAATAGAAAAAGCTTAATCTCTCCAACTACTACAAGAAAAAGCTTTATCTCAACTACTACAAGAAAAGCAATCACGCAACTACTAGAAGAAGAAGCTAGCTACCAACTACTAATAGAAAAGCAATCTCGCCAACTACTACAAGAAAAGCTTTATCTCCCAAACTACTACAAGAAAAGCTTAATCACGCCAACTACTATAAGAAGACGCTTTAGCTACCAACTACTAATAGAAAAGCAATTCGCAACTACTACAAGAAAAGCTTAGCTTACCAACTACTACAAGAAAAAGCTTTATCTCCCCAACGACTACACGCAATTGTTATCTTAATCATAGCGAACGATATATTAGGCATTAGTGATCGTGGAAAAGGGTAACGAGGTGGTAGAGGAAGAGGAGGTGGAGGAAGAGGAGGTGGAGGAGGTAAAGTAGAGGGTGGAGGTGGAGCAAGGGGGTGGGTGGTGGTGGAGGAGGAAGAGGAAGTGGAGAAAAGGATAACGAGGTGGTGGAGGAAGAGGAGGTGGAGGGAATGAAAGAGGGGGTGAGGAGGATAAGAAGAAGAAAATAAGAAAAATAGTCCCGAAATAGTGATAATTGGAAGACCATATATAGAAGAAACGACAAATTGGACACCAGCAACATGGGAGGAGGAGGAGGGGGAGGAGGAGGAGGGGGAGGAGGAGGAGGAGGAGGAGGAAAGGGTGGTGAAGGAGGAGGAGGAGGAGGAGTAGAAGGAGGAGGAGAAGATAGAATGAATACAATATAATGGTAAGTTGTATGTAGTTAAGGCAGTAATTACCACCCCACCCCTAACTCTTGGCTCAATGGTGAATAACATGACAAATTAAATAACTCTTAGTGGTGGTAGTTGTTGTTGTAGTGGTGGTGGTAGTCGTGGTGGTGGTTGTGATGGTGATTGTTGTAGTGTGGTGGTTGTGATGGTGATTGTTGTAGTGTGGTGGTAGTGATGGTGGTTGTTGTAAAGGTGGTGGTGGTAGTGTGGTGGTGGTGATGCTGGTTGTAGTGGTGGTGGTGGTGGTGATGGTGATTGTTGTAGTGTGGTGGTAGTGATGGTGGTGAGTGTAGTGGTGGTGATGCTGGTTGTAGTGGTGGTGGTGATGGTGATTGTTTTAGTGTGGTGGTGGTGATGGTGGTTGTTGTAGTGGTGTGGTGGTGGTAGTGTGGTGGTGGTGATGCTGGTTGTGGTGGTGGTGGTAGTGTGGTGGTGGTGGTAGTGTGATGGTGGTGATGGTGATTGTTGTAGTGTGGTGGTGATGATGGTGGTTGTTGTAGTGGTGGTGGTGGTGGTGGTGGTGGTGGTAGTGTGTGGTGATGGTGGTTGTAGTGGTGGTGGTGGTGGTATGGTGGTGGTGGTGGTGGTGATGGTGGTTGTTGTAGTGTGGTGATGGTGTTAGTAGTACTAGTGGTAATGGTAGTAGTAATGGTGGTGGTAGTAGTGGTTGTGGTGGTGGTAGTATTACACACCTGACATAAAACACACACTTACACACCTGACATAGGACACGCACTTACACACCTGACACAAAACACCACCACACACCTGACACAAAACACCACCTACACACCTGACACAAAACACACACTTACACACCTGACACAAAGCACCACCTACACACCTGACACAAAACACCACCTACACACCTGACACAAAACACACACTTACAAACCTGACACAAAGCACCACCTACACACCTGCAGCGACACCTGTATTTATTAATGACTTCCTCGTACGTTATAAACTTGCTCTGTTCATGGTCGTTCTGTTTATAACTTATGATCAGTAGCGCTTGGTCTATCCTGTTGGCTCACACACCTGTTGGCTGACACATCTGTTGGTTGACACATCTGTTGGCTGACACACCTGTTGGCTGACACACCTGTTGGCTGACACACCTGTTGACCAACACACCTGTTGGTTGACACACCTGTTGGTTGACACACCTGTTGGTTTACACATCTGTTGGTTGACACACCTGTTGACTGACACACCTGTTGGCTGACACACATGTTGGTTGACACACCTGTTGGTTGACACACCTGTTGGCTGACACATCTGTCGGTTGACACATGTTGGTTGACACACCTGTTGGCTGACACACTTGTTGGTTGACACACCTGTTGACTGACACACCTGTTGGCTGACACACCTGTTGGCTGACAACGGTTCAGGTGTTAACAACAGTGTTCACGGGGCTGTCGTGGGTTGAGTGTTCTTACTGTTTACCTTTGTTTTGTATACTCTCTCTCTCTCTCTCTCTCTCTCTCTCTCTCTCTCTCTCTCTCTCTCTCTCTCTCTCTCTCTCTCTCTCTCTCTCTCCTCCTTCTCCCTATTTTCTCTCCTCCTCCTCCTTATCTCTCCTTCCTCCTCCTACTCCCTATTCCCCCCAGCCACTCTATATGAGCCTTCCCCTGCGGTGACTGGGGGGGAGGGTGACCAGGGGCGGCTGCCGTGGTGTTGTTACCGATTTCACAGCCTCCACAGACCAGCCGCCGCCTCCCTCACCACCAACACGGCACCTCTCACACACACCTCCTCCCTCTCACACACTCATTCCCACTCCTCCCTCTCACAATCACACTCCTCATGCACACTCACACACTCCTTTCACATTCCCTCTCACCTCACACTTCCTCTCACACCTCCTCCCTCTCACACTCCTCCCTCCCTCTCCAATCACACTCCTCTACACACTCCACACACTCCTTTCACACATTCCCTCTCACACCTCACACATTCCCTCTCACACCTCACATTCCCTCTCCCTCCACACATTCCCTCTCATACACTCACTTTACTCTCATAAAATTTACCCTTGTCTCACACACATATTTCCTGCCCTCTTACACACACACACACACACACACACACACACACACACACACACACACACACACCAGGGGGCGTGACACGACTAGCCAACACTTGCCCGTTGTGCCAAGGTGTGTGTGTGTGTGTGTGTGTGTGTGTGTGTGTGTGTGTGTGTGTCTTATTCACCAATGACAACAGTAACAACAACAACAGAAGCAGCAACAGTAGCAGCAACAGTAACAGTGTGCAGCAGTAGCAGCAGGTAGACATGGGCAGCTCATTATCCACCTTCCTGGAGCCATCACCGTCGGGATGGTTGGTTCAGCTTCTTTAATCACCAAGATAATTACACAGGTGAGGCTGCCCACCGTCCCCCACTTACCTGTGGTGACGCCCATTGACTTACTCTTTCCCTGCCAGTCACACCTCCCCTTCTTGCCACACCTTCCCTACCCACACCTCCCCTGCTAGTCACCTCCCCTGCCAGCCACATCTCCCCTACCAGTCACACCTCCCTTCTTGCCACACCTTCCCTACCAGTCACACCTCCCATGCCAACCACACCTCCCCTGTCAGCCACATCTCCCCTAACAGTCACACCTCCCCTGCCTGCCACACCTCCTACCAGTCACACATCCCCACCTGCCACACCTCCCCCAGCCTAGTTACCTCCCCTGCCAGCCACACCTCCCCAGCTAGTTACACACCTCCCTGCCAGCCACACCTCCCCTGTTAGCTACACTTCCCTAGCCAGCCACACCTCCCTGTCTGCCATACCCCCCTGCCTACCACCTCCCCTACCTGCCACACCTTCCCTCCTTTGCTATACCTCCTGTCTGCCACACCACCTCTGCCAGCCACACCTTCCTGCCAGGCTTCCTTTATCTGCCACACCTCCCCTACCTCCACCTCCCTCCCTTTGCCACACTTTCCTTCCTCTCCCCTGCTAGCCACACCTCCCCTACCTGCCACTCCCCTGCCACCTCCTCTACCTGCCTCCTCTTCTACCTGCCACATCTCCCCAGCTTGCCACACCTCCCGCCATGCCACACTTTCCCTGCCAGCCACACTTTCCTGCCAGCCACACCTCCTCTGCCAGCCACCACCCCTGCCAGCAACAGCTCCTCTGCCTGCCTCGTCTCCCAGCCCAGCCCTCCCCTGACTGCTGCACCTCCCCTGCTTGCCACTTCCCCCACCCATTTCTGCCACACCTCCCTGCCTGCCACGCTACCCTTGCATGCCACACCTCCCCTTCCTGTCACACTTCTGCTTGCCACACTCTGCCAGCCACACCATCCCTGCCAGCAACACCTCCCTGCCTGCCTAGCCTCTCCGGCCAACCACACCACCCTCACACCACACCACTTTCACCACACTATCCTCACCACACCACTCTCACCACACCACCACTCACCACACCACCCTTCACCACACCACCACTACACCTCACCACCTTCACCACACCACCTTAACCACACCACACACCACACCACCCCTCACCACCCATCACCACACCACCTTCACCATATAATTACATCATAATTCACCTCCACCTGCGAATTAAGGAGAACAAGGTATGGTCATTACGTTTACCTGAGTACTAATTAGCGTGACGGTGTTACAGGTGTAGGTTACAGGTGTAGGTTATGTATTCCTGAAGGAGTACTCGGATGTGCTGGTGACGAAGGAGGCCCTACGGACCGCGCCACTGAAGGCTATGGCGGGTCCGCCTATGAGGATCTGCGGGAAGATGCAGCCGTTTGCCATACACACTCCCCGGTTGATTCACTCTCTCGCCTTCAGGGATTCAGTCAAGCGGGAACTGGATTCCATGGTGGCCCCAGGGTGTCATCGTGCCCGTTCAGTGACGACCCATCATAGTGCCACCCTCTGTAGTCGCTGTGGCTAAGACTAACTTGATGGAGTGCGGATTACTACCGACTTGTCACAAGCAGCAGCCAGGTGTCCCGTCCGCCACCTTCACCCCACACCTTTTGCAGCTATACGGAGTGTGGATCGAAAAGTACAGCACTTCTCGACGATAAGAAGCCCTCTGTGGTTGCTGGCAGATCCCACTGGGATGACCGCGGCCACTTTCGTCACGCTGCTTACGGACGCTTCCGCTACTGCCGTGGCTATGGGATTCGCTGCTACGGGGACGCCTTCTGTCTCCCGTGGTGACGCCCAGCGCCAGGCGACCAACTGCGTGAAGGTAGTGGATGAAGTCCTCCTACGATGAGAGGGACTACCTGACGCATCTTCGCCGCATCGACGAGGTACTGACCAGGTGTAGGACGCGCAGCATCACTCCTGAATGCCGAAGTTCGTCTTGGCCGCACCTGCAGTGTCTTTCTGCGGCTACCGACTCTCAGGGATAGCATTGCTGCGGACCCGGAAAGTTCGCGCCGCCCGGACTTTTGCCATGCCAACCTTACGGATCTCAGGTCTTTCATGGACCTGGTGAACCAACTTCAGCAGGGTACTATACTGGCGTCTCCGCCGCTGCGGACCTCTCCGCCCCTGATGACCCCAAAGAGGACTTTCACGTGGACCCCTGACAACGACCTCGCCTTTCATAAGGTGGAGGCCCTGTCAGAATCCCACCCTGTCCTCGCCGCGACCCAGCGCTCCCCACCGTCCTCCAGACCAGACGCCTCGCGGCTGTACGGGGTTAGTTACGCCCTTCTCCAGGATCATGGTGGAGGAAAGTACCGGCTCGTACAGTGTGGCTCTCGCTTCCTCACCGATGCTGAGTCTCGCTACGCTACCATCGAGCTGTAGCTGCTGGCAGTGGTATGGGCCTTATCGAGGAGTGCAAATTTTACTTGATTGGCCCCTGCAGCACTCGACCTCATCACAGACCACAGGCCCTTGGTCCCCATTCTTAACCACTATTCGCTGGACGCCATCGAGAATCCCCGCCTCCAGCGCCTGAAGAGAGAAGATTTTGGCCTTCGTCTTCACCGCGGCTTGGCGCGCAGGTAGAGTTGTGCATCCCGGATGCCCTCTCCACTCCCCCAGTCAGCCGCCCTACACCTGAAGGCAGATCTGCTCAGCACCAGAGGCGGTTTCTCCGTCAGCAACATCTCGTCACTTTGCGAGCCGTACAGTCCTCGCCAGCACCCAGGCCTCAGTGTCTCGCCACCCGACAACGATCTGGCCGCCCGAACTACGGACCGCGGCACGCCGCGCGACCCTCCTACACTCAGCTCTTGGAAGTGTGAGGACTGGGATCCTCGCGACCGTTTTGACCTCCACAACGCCCTACGCCCGTATTGGAAGATGTGAGGACCTCTACGCGAATGGGGACCTCGTCCTGTACGGTGCCCGTGTGGTCGTCCCTGCAACTCTCCGTCGTCGCGTTCTGGCCCGCTTACACGACAGCCATCGTGGGCAGAACCGCAAGCGCCGCGCAAAGGCAGGCTGTGTGTACTGGCCGAGCATTGACGCGGATATCGTCAATATATGGTCCATGCCTGGCCAGGCCGTGCTGCCAGATCATGCAGCCAGTCAACAGCAAGGCCCTCTTGTGCGACGACAGACCCACCAGGCCCTTCGAGGTCCGTGTCGCCTGATTTCTTCAGCACAGCTGAAACATTCCTAGTTGTCGCCGACCGACTCTCTGGCGGCCTGTGGTGGTAATCTGTGGCTCGGACACGACGTCCGCAGCACCATTCGCTTACTTTCCGGCACCTCTTTCGTGACCTGGGCGTCCCCGTACGTCTGCGAACGGACGGTGGGCTGGTTCACCAGCCGGGACTTCCCAGAAGTTCTGGAGCGTTGGGGGAGTCCGCCACATCGTGTCAACACCTCACCACCACAGTCAAACGGCCATGCTGAGGCTGCGGTCCAAGACAGTCAGCACCTCATCCTCAAAATTGGCCCTTCAGGCAACATAGACTGTGAGGCGTTTGATAAGGACTCCTGGAGTTGCGTAATACTCCCACCCACACAGGACGCTCCCTGCCCAAGATCCTGTATGAAAGGTCACCCTCTCCCTCTTGCGTTCCACCACACGCCAAAGGCCTTTGCAGAAGAGTGGCAGGCCAGAGCCACGAGCTGCGACCACCGCACTGCTACACGTGCCCAGGACGCCAAGGGCTCGGTATGACGACCGTGCCCCGCCCTCTTCAGCCACTGGAGATTGGTGCCCGCTGTCCGCGTCCAGGACCCGACGACGACACGTTGGGACAAGGTGGGCATAGTGATGGGCGTCCGGCCGGTCGCGGGACTTCTAAGGTCAGAACCCATTGGCCGTGTCACAGTGGAGGAACCGCCGCTTCCTCCGGCCAGTCCCCACCCTGCTGCTGGGCCCCTGACCGGGATGAGTCCCCTACACCTCCACGAGGATCCGCCCCACGGTGCACCTCGACGCTCAGGCGACTTAGGACCGTGGTCCGCTCAAGACAAAGGACTATGAGCGTGAGGGGGGAGGGAGATGTCGGTTATGTATCTATGCTACTGTGCCGAGTAGCAACCTTGTAAATGCTTCTGTGCCGAGTAGCATTTATATATCGCCAGTACGTGGCAACACTGCACGTGTTATGTGGCATCATTGCGGGCTTGCCATATGGCAAGGCAGTCTCAGTCTGACTCTGTGGGCCGTGCATGGCACACGCTAGTCTACTTGTATTTCTCCTATCCGTTAATAAATGGTTTCAGTGTTACCCGGTGTTTCCCTACCCATCACTGTCTTCTTCAGGGAACACTTGGAACCTTCAACAGGTGGTTCTCCTTACATCATCCACACACTCCACGTTGTTGACAGTCAGTGATAGTAAGGAGGTTGTCGTACAGGTGTTAATTATATCCTTCAAGGTGGGTTAGGTTAGTGAGGTTAGGTTAGATTAGGTTAGGTTAGGTTAGGTTAGGTTAGGTTAGGTAGGTTTGCTAGATTAGGTTAGGTTTAGGTTAGGTTAGCGTTAGGTGCTTAATCGTCAAAAAACATAATGGTGTGCCTTAACTTCATGTGATCCGACATTTCTTACAAAGTTATTTTTTTCCATTAAATTTCCTCAACTTTTAATTAATATCGTTATGTCTAATGTATCCTTAATTACGTGGAGCTCTTAATTAAACAGACAAAACAGACATTTATCTAAACATTCTAGTTAATTAACCCTTTAATTCGTGGTGCGGGGGATAATCAGACATTGTGTTATGGCTGTGTTATACTCGAGTGCATGTTTGGCCACTGTCTGCGTCACAGCTATTAATCAGACACTGTGTTATGGCTGTGTTATACTCGAGTGCATGTTTGGCCACTGTCTGCGTCACAGCTATTAATCAGACACTGTGTTATGGCTGTGTTATACTCGAGTGCATGTTTGGCCACTGTCTGCGTCACAGCTATTAATCAGACACTGTGTTATGGCTGTGTTATACTCGAGTGCATGTTTGGCCACTGTCTGCGTCACAGCTATTAATCAGACACTGTGTTATGGCTGTGTTATACTCGAGTGCATGTTTGGCCACTGTCTGCGTCACAGCTATTAATCAGGGGCTGGCGGGCAGGAGCAGCCACCACCGTGTCATCAACATACCTGCAGTTATTAAGACAGGTGTTTGGTGGTGTAGCCGGCTGCCTGACTCCATACTTAAGAGACAGTTGAATGCATCGCTTGTAAACACTGCGCAAGGCGGGAGGGGATTCCATTGTACACTAATCTGTTTTGGTGGTGTGACTCTCTCTCTCTCTCTGTGTGTGTGTGTGTGTGTGTGTGTGTGTGTGTGTGCCCAGAGATCCAGTGGGTGTGTGTACAAGGCGATAGTGTTGACAGGTTGAGCGAGACCGAGTCATTATATTGTCCAGGTAAGGCGTGAGAGTCTGCCCTGTGTTGACAAATATCTTTCTTCCTCCTTCACAACACCTAGTGAGGGACATTGGACTCTAATCCACCTTGAGTACAATGATTTAAACATTTGATTACGATGACTTAAACCCTTGATTACGATGACTTAAACCCCGCTGAGTACAATGACTAAACCCCTGTGTACGATGACTTAATCCCTTTGAGTAAAGTGAATCCCTTGAGTACGATGACTTAACGCCTTGATTACGATGACTTAAACCCTCGAATACGATGATTTAGCCCCTTTAGTGAGAGGTTTTACCCCTTTTATCACACACACACACACACACACACACACCTTCAATATCAATAGAAGATCTTAACTTGTTGTATAAATTGTCTAGGTAAAGTGATTTATCTCCCACCTGTCTTATATAAAGGGACCTCAGGTAATCACAGGTGATTTATGAAGCTTCCGGTCATGTGATTCATGGCCGGGAATGATTACCTGCTAATGTGGTATTTATATATCCGTACAGGTGTGTGTTATTGTTACCTGTGTGTCTTAACTCTAGGGCTCGTGGTCCATAGATCTCTCTACCACAAATCACTGGAACAGTATTGTGAACCTAACCTAACCTAACCTAACCTAACCTAACCAGGAATCTACGACGAGCCATTTCATTATATCTGTCTGTTGTGATTAAGTGAGAGACTAGAGTGAATTCCTTTTGGCCATTTGAGTACAGGTGAGTGCCGAATGACCTTTAATGATTACTCCCTCTCATTCCCTCTCTCTCTAAGCGCCTCCACTCTCACCATTTTCCCTCTCGCAGCCTTACCTACTTTCCTCCCTCACCCTTTTCTCCTCCCTACCCCTTTCCCTCCCTCACCCTCTCCTCCCCCTCACCCTCTCCCTCCCTTCCTCACCCCTCCTCTCACCCTCTCCCTCCCTCACCCCTCTCTCCAACCTCACTCTCCAACCTCACCTCCTCCCCTAAGTAAATTGATCCAATATTTCACACGATTACCTTTGACCATCAGCCAGCCATAGCTCGACACACCGCTAATAACCCTCCCTCTCTCCCCATCCCTCTTCCCTCTCTTTCCTCCCCCTCTCACCCCTCTCTCTCCTCCTCACCACACCAGCTACTAAGAATCAGAATGCTCCCTCAGGCTACCACACTATGAGATCCACCATCCATTCCCTCTCAATATCAGAATCGTCTTCTCTAACTCACAATTCTCTTTCCTTCTCAATTTCAGAATTCCTCCGATAAAATTCTAAAACCAGAATTTATAATCCATCCGTAAAACTACTAAAATTCAGTAATTCCTCAATATCTGACAACAATTCCGAAATATCATACCCAAATTCCGACTTAGAGACACTTAATTCCGGTATATCAAGAGAATTCCGAAATACCAGTCAATGATTCCGAAATATTAGAACTCTGATTATCTGGACAATATCTGACTATCTCTGTCTCTGACCATCCCTGAGCACATCTGACCGCCTCTAACTGTCTTTTTACTGCTGACCGCCCCTGACTGCCTCTAACTGTCTTTTACCGCTTCTGACCGCCCCTGACCGCCTCTGACCGTCCCTTGATCAGAGTAAAGTGAAGAAGCACAGAGCCCACAGGAGAGCGCCAGACGGTGTGTATTAGCAGGTAACACGCAAGAGATGGATGTTGGCGAAATTGAATGCACATTCCGATACGGCCATTCGTCTAATGTACTTACGGACGGCAGAGGTTCATAATCAACTAATCCCGAGCATTTCACAGCCACTAATTTCAGTGAGAAACAGCGGGCAGGTGGCTAGGGGAGGAGACTGGAACGGGCGGGCAGATGGGCGGCGGGCGGCAGGAGGGTAGGTGGAATGGTGGGGAAGGAGAGCGGGCGGCTAGGAGAGGAGGAAGACTGGAACGGGCGGGCAGATGGGCGGCAGGCGGAGAGGGACAGTAGGTGAATGGGTGGGTGGAGGGAATCGAGCAGCATCCAGACCCCAGGAGAGATTCTTAAAATTTTCTTAAGTTAATTTTTCCCCATGGTGAATTAAGACATTTTAGACGTAATTTACGATATAATGAAACATTACACTAAAAAAAATGACGATTCCTTTGTTTTTACAGGAATAAAGGATTAGGTTAGGTTAGGTTAGGTTAGGATTACGAGTTCTCAGAAGGTGTTGCATCCTGTTAATCCTTATTGGTGTAAAGGATTGTAAAGGATCTTGTGTATGGTATCCTTAGTGCGTCACTAATCCTAGACCGTTTCATTCCCATTCCTATGCCGATCAGATTCTATTCCCATTCCCATACCGTCACAGTTCCCATTCCCATTCCTATACCGTCAGAGATTCTATTCCCATACCGTCACACACCCATACCGCCACACACCCATACCGCCACACACCCATACCGTCACACACCCATACCATCACACACTTATACAGTCACACACCCATACTGTCACACACACCCATACCGTCACATACACCCATACCGTCACACACCCATACCGTCACACACACCCATACCGTCACACACACCCATACCGTCACACACTCCATACCGTCACACACACCATACCGTCACACACCATACCGTCACACACACCATACCGTCACACACACCCATACCGTCACACACACCCATACGTCACACACACCCATACCGTCACACACCCATACCGTCACACACACCCATACCGTCACACACACCCATACCACACACACCCATACCGTCACACACACCATACCGTCACACACCCATACCGTCACACACACACCATACCGTCACACACACACCATCCCGTCACACACACACCATACCGTCACACACACCCATGCCGTCACACACACCCATACCGTCACACACACCCATACCGTCACACACACACCCACACTGTCTCACACACACCATACTCCGTCACACACCCATACCGTCACACACACCCATACTCTCACACACCATACCGTCACACACACCCATACCGTCACACACTATACCGTCACACACCATACTGCCACACACCCATACTGTCACACACCCATACCGTCACACACCCTACCGTCACACACCCATTCTGTCACACACACCATACCACACACCCATACTGTCACACACCCATACCGTCACACACCCATGCCGTCACACACCCATACCGCCACACACCCATACCGTCACACACCCATACCGTCACACACCCATGCTGTCACACACCCATGCCGTCACACCCATACCACACACACACCCATACCGTCACACACCCATTCTGTCACACACCCATACCGCCACACACCCATACCGTCATACACCCATACCGTAACACACCCCATACCGTCACACACCCATTCTGTCACACACCCATACCGCCACACCATACCATCACACACCCATACCGTCACACACCCATACCATCACACACACCCATATCCATCACACACACACCATACCATCACACACACCCATACTGTAACACACCACTGTCACACACACCCATACCGTCACACACCCATACCGTCATACACCTGCTCGTAACACACCCATACCGTAACACACCCATACCCATCACACACCCATACCGTCACACACCCATACCATCACACACCCATACCATCACACACAATCACTATCACACACCCATACTGTAACACACCCATACCACACACACCCATACCGTCACACACACCCATACCGTCATACACCCATACCGTAACACACCCATACCACACACCCATACCATCACACACACCTACCATCACACACCCATACCATCACACACCCATACCATCACACACACCCATTCCGTCACACCCATACCGTCACACACACACAGGTGAAATAATTCCAAGGTAAAATCGTAACTCCTTAAAACAATCAATACATTCTGAGCAGCTTAGATAAAAACACACACAGAAAAACTAAAAACAGAATGCAATTTGAGAGTACCGCCATCCAGTAACGTAACCTGGGTGTAACGGAGGTTGGTCAGGTCCTGGGGGGGTGGGTGGGGGGAGGGGAGTGGTAGGGGAGTGAGGTGAGGATATAGTTGGGGAATGAGAGGTGAGGTGAGGTGGGGAGAGGTAGGGGAGAGAGTGGGTGGGGGAGGTGAGGTGGGTGGGGGGTGTGAGAGGGTGGGGTGAGTAGGGGTGAGTGTGTGGTTGGGAGTGAAGGTGAGGAGAGTGGGGAGAGAGGGGGTGGGGGAGAGGGTGGGGGGAGGGGTGTGGGGTGAGGTGGGGGTGAGGAGGTGGGGTTGGTGAGGGTGGAGTGAAGGTGGTTGGTAGGTGGGGCAGTGGGGTGGGGGTAGAGTGGTGGTGGGGGTGGGGAGAAAGGATGAGGTTTGGGGTGAGGGAGAGGGTGGGGTTGGTGGGGGTGAGGAGAGGATGAAGTTAGTGAGGTGAGAGGGTGGGGTTGGTAGGGGTGAGGAGAGGTGGGGGTTGTGAGACTCACGTGAATTAGCCTAGAGCGAGACTTGTGGGTTGATTTTAGTTGAGTGGTCAAAGCGATTGTCGTTTGGTTTTGATTGGTTTCGATGTTTATCATTTTTTCCTTGTTTTTTTCTGTTTGTGATCGAAGGTTTTTTTGTTGGTTTATTTGTTTTATGTTTGG
Organism: Homarus americanus; assembly: GCF_018991925.1. Lineage (NCBI taxonomy): Eukaryota > Metazoa > Arthropoda > Malacostraca > Decapoda > Nephropidae > Homarus > Homarus americanus. The sequence goes on along the minus strand of NW_024731054.1, from coordinate 5,377,818 downwards.
TTATGGTTTATGGGCGTTGGTTTCTCTCTCTCTCTCTCTCTCTCTCTCTCTCTTATTCTTTATTTTAGCTTTTCTCTCATCTCTTCTCTCTCTCTCTCTCTGTCTCTCTTTCTCTCTCTCTCTCTCTTATCTTTATTTAGCTTTCTCTCGTCTCTGTATCTCTCTCTCTCTCTCTCTCTCTCTCTCTTATCTTTATTTTAGCTTTCTCTCTCCTCGTCTCTGTCTCTTTCTCTTTCTCTCTCTCTCTCTCTCTCTCTCTCTTATCTTTATTTTAGCTTTCTCTCGTCTCTCCTTATCTCTCTCTCTCTCTCTCTCTCTCTCCTCTCATTGGCTTACAGTTCTCCTGATGCCAATACACCGAAAACTCAGTCAAGCCTCCGAGTTATAATGAAATATTCAGAGTGTTATTCTGGGTAGTCCAATTTTGCTATTTTCATTGTATTTAAAGCCACACACACACACACACACACACACGCACACACACACACACACACACACACACACGACACACACACACACACACCACCTCGTCTAACGCCTCTTATACCTGGTAACTCGTCATCTCTGCTCAGTATTTGTGTTAGTATAGGAGTTGAAGTGGTGGTAGGTGATGGTGGTGGTGATGATGAGTGGTTGTGGTTGCATTGAGTGGTGGTAGTAAGTTATTAATTGGTCGAGATGGTGGTGGTATTTGTTATTGGTAGTGGTGGTGGTAGTAGTGGTAGTTGTGGTGGTGTTAGTGGTGATGGTGGTAGTGATGGTAGTGATGGTAGTTGTGGTAGTTGTTGTGGTGGTGTTAGTGATGTGTGGTGGTGATGGTAGTGGTGGTGATGATGGTAGTGATGGTGGCAGTGATGTGGTTGTGGTGGTGTTAGTGATGTTGATGGTGGTGGTGGTGGTAGTGATGGTAGTAGTGGTAGTAGTGGTAGTTGTGGTGGTGGCTAGTGATGTTGATGGTGATGGTGGTGGTAGTGATGGTAGTAGTGAGCAATACATGGC
>NW_024731054.1:5279525-5376719 GCF_018991925.1 Homarus americanus | reverse complement strand
TCTTTCTTTCGTGACTCATGTCCTGCTGGACGCAAGTTCACCAGCCGGGACTTCACAGGATTCCTGGAGCGTTGGGAGTCCGCCACATCGTACAACACCCCACTACCCACAGTCAACAAGCACACCATCCTCAAGGCGGCCCTTCAGGAACATAAACTGAGGCGTTTGACAAAGGACTCCTGGAGTTACGTAATACTCCACCACAGGACGCCCCTGCCCAGATCCTGTATGGTCACCCTCTCTGCTCTTGCGTTCCTGTACACACCAAGGCCTTTTGCGAAGATGGCAGACCAGATGAGCTGCGACTGCCGTGCCGATTCACACGCCCAGGACGCAGGCGCCCAGTATGACGACCGTGCCCTCTTCAGCCACTGGAGATTGGTGTCCTTGTCCGCCGAGGACCAGACGACGACACGCCAAGGCTGGGCAGTGACAGGCCGGCTGCGGACCATAAGGTCAGAGCGAGCGCCGTACCGGTGAGAACCGCTTCCAAGCAGTCCCAATTCTGCTACCTCCGAGGATATTCTACACCCACGAGGATCCGCCCACAAAAACCTCGACCCGGAGCGACTTAGACTAAAAAGTCCGCTCCAAGACAAAGACTACGGAGCGGAGGGGAGGGAGATGTATTCCAAGCTAATGTGCCGAGTAGCAACCTTGTATAAGCTACTGTGCTGAGTAGCATTTATAGGAGGCTGACATAAAGGCAGTCCCAGTCTGACTCTGTAATGCAAGGCACACGCTCAATCTTCATATTTCTCCAACTAATAAATGACTCATGTTACCTGGCAATCTTTACCCATCACAGCCTCTAGAACACTTGGAACCTTCTAATAGGTGCCCTCTTAATGGACCCACAGTCTGCTGTTAAAGGAGTGTTTAGTAGTAAGGATGTTGGTCGCACAGGTGTTAATTATATCTCAAGGTGGGTTGTATTAGTGTAGGTTGTTGGTTTTAGGTTACTAGTTAGGTTAGGTTAGTTTAGGTAAGTTTGGCTATAGATTAGGTTAAGCTTAGGTTAGTTAGCGTTAGGTGCTTAATCGTCATAATTTTAACTCATGATCCGACACTTTTTTCTTAAGTTATTTTTTTCCATTAAATTTCCTCAACCTTTAATTAATATCGTTACATGTATCCCAATTGCTTTGGCTCTTAATCAAACAGACAAACAGACATTTATCTAAACATTAGTTAATTAACCCTTTAATTCGTGGTGCGGGGATAATCAGACATTGTGTTATGGCATGTTATACTCGAACAACAAAAACAAACAAACACCACCGTCTGCGTCACAGCTATTAATCAACACAAACGAATACTCGAGTGCATGTTTTACTGTCTGCGTCACAGCAAAACGAACAATATGTTATGGCTGTGTTATACTCGAATGCAGTTTCCCACCGTCTGCGTCACAGCTATTAATCAGACACTGTGTTATGGCTGTTATACTCAGTGCAGTTTGGCCACGTCTGCGTCACAGCTAAACCCTGTTGCTAAGACAGGTGTTTGGTGGTAGCTGGCTGCCTGACTCCATACTTAAGAGAATCACACTGGGTCTGTTTCCTGTGTACTTTCTCTCTCTCTCTCTCATGTTTGTGTGTGTGTGTGTGTGTGGGTGTGTGTACAAGGCGATAGGTTGACAGGGTTGAGCGAGACTGAGCTGCCATTATATCGTCCAGGTATGCAGAGTCTCGTCTCCCAGTTGGGACAAAATGTTTTCTCATAGATATTGGACTCTAACCCCAATTGTGAGTACAATGATTTAAACATTTGATTACGATGATTTAAACTCTTGATTACGATGCTGATCGAACCCTGCTGAGTACAATGACGTAAACCTCAAAGACAGACACCTAATCCTTTGAGAAGTGAATCCCTTTGGAGTACGATGACTTGTTTGATTACATATGATTAAACCCCTCGAAGGATGTGATTTGCCCCTCAGGTAGTTTGTTCTTTTATCATATTGTAATAATTGTCATTATGCAGCCACACCTTCAATAATGTTAGAAGATCTTAACTTGTTGTACAAATTGTCTAGGTGAAGTGATTTGTCTCCCACCTGGTTCTATATATAATCGTAATCACAGGTGATTGATGGGGCTCTGTCATGTGATCACAAGTCAAATAGATTACTCAAATGGTATTTCTCCATATATCCGTACAGGTGTTATTGTTACCTGTAGTGTCTTAAACTCTAGGCTCGTGGTCCATAGATCTCTCTCTCTCTTCTCTACCAAATTGAACAGTATTTAAACCAATCTAACCTAATCCTAATCCCAATCTACGACGAGCCATATTTCCTATTACATCTGTCTGTTGTGATTATGAGAGACTAGAGTGAATTCTTTTGGCCATTTGATACAGGTGGAGTGCCGAATCTTTAATGAACATTCTCTCCATCTTCTCTCCCCAGCGCTTCACTCCTCACCATTTTCCTCCTGCAGCCTCCACCATTTCCTCTCCTGCCTCCTTTCCCTCACCTTTCTCCCTCACCTCTCTCTCCTCACCCCTCTCCTCCCTTCCTCACCCCTCCTCCCCTCACCCCCTCCCTCCCCACCCCTCTCACCCACCCCCTCCCAACCTCACTCCCCACCCCACCTCCCCAATGCTGGCAAATTGATCCAATATTTTCACGAACCTTTGACCATCAAAAAAAGGCCATTGAAGCCTCGACACACCGCCCTAACAACTCCTCCCCCCTCTCTCATCCCTCCCCCCACCTCCCCCCCCCCCTCACCCCCCCTCTCCTCCTTCACCACACCAGCTACTAAATCAGAATGCCCCAAAGCCACACACACTGAGATCCACCATCCATTCCCCCTCAACATCAGAATCGTCTCCAACCACAATCTCCTTCTCCAACCTCAGAATTCTCCGATAAAATCCTAAAACCAGAATTTATAATCCATCCCAAACTACTAAAATTCAGTAATTCCTCAATATCTGACAACAACCTAAAACATCACAACCCAAACCGACTCTAGAGACACTTAATCTAAAACCACGAGAATCCTGAAAAATACCAGTCAAATGATTCCGAAATATTAGAACTCTGATTAATTATCTTGACAATATCTGACTATCCTGGTCTCTGACCATCCCCGAGCACATCCGACCGCCTCTAACTGCTCTTTACCGCTGCTGACTGCCCTGACTGGTTCTAACTGTCTTTTTACCGCTTCTGACCGCCCCTGACCGCCCCTGACCGCCTCAATCGCCCTTGATCAGAGTAGAACACACAGAGCCCACAGGAAAGCGCCAGACGGTGGCATAGCAGGAAAACGCAAGAGATGGATGTTGGCGAAATTGAATGCACATTCCGATACGGCTATCCTATCCAATGTACTTACGATGAAGAGGTTCATAATCAACTAATCCTGAGCATTTAACAGCCACTAATTTAGTGAGAAACAGCGACAGGTTAGGAGGAAGACTGGAACGGGCGGGGCAGATGGGCGGCGGGCGGCAGGAGGGAGGTGGAAGGGTGGAAGGAGAGCAGGCGGCTAGGGAGGAGGGTGGAAGACTGAACGCGGGCAGATGGGCGGTGGTAAGGAGAGGACAGTAGGTGGAATGTGGGTGGAGGGCAATCGAGCAGCATCCAGACCCCAGAGAGATTCTAAAATTCAAGTTAATTTTTCCCTATGGTGAATTAAGACATTTTAGACGTAATTTACAATATAACGAAACATTACACTAAAAAAATGACGATTCCTTTGTTTTACAGAATAGGATTAAAGTAAAAGTTAGGTTAGGTTAGGTTAGAAGAAAGAAGAAGTTAGGTTAGGTTAGGATTAGGTCTCAGTTGCGCATCCCGTTAATCCTTATTGTGTAAAGATTAAAGGATCTGTATGGTATCCTAGTGCGTCACTAATCCTAGACTGTTCCCATTCCCATTCCATGCCGATCAGATTCTATTCCCAATCTCATACCGTCACAGTTCCCATTCCCATTCCTATACCGTCAGAGATTCTATTCATACCGCCACACACCCATACCACCACACACCCATACCGTCACACACCAACCACACACCCATACTGTCACACACCCATACCGTCACACACCATACCGTCACACACCCATACCGTCACACACCCATACCGTCACACCCATACCGTCACACACCCATACCATCACAAACTTATACAGTCACACACACCCATATACCAAAGTCACACACCCATACCCTGTCACACACACCCATACCGTCACACCACACCCATACCGTCACTTGTATACACCCATACCGTCACACACACTCATACGTCACACACAACCCCCATATCACACACTTATATACACACACACCCATACCGTCACACACACCCATACCGTCACATTACACCCATACCGTCACCAATATCCATACCGTCACACAACCACACAATGTCGCACACACTATACCGTCACACACACCATACCACACACACCCATACCGTCACACACACACCATACCGTCACACACACCTACATGTCACACACACCCCATACCGTCACACACCCATTCTGTCACACACCATACCGTCATACACCCATACCGTCACACACCCATACTGTCACACACCCATGCCGTCACACAACCAACCCACACACCCATACCGTCACACACCATGCCGTCACACACCCATACCGTCAAAATCATACCGTCACACACCATTCTGTCACACACACCCATACCGCCACACACCCATACCACACACAACCATACCACACACACCCATACCGCAACACACCAAACCGTCACACACCATTTGTCACACACGCATACCGCCACACACATACCATCACACACCCAGCAACAATACACACCCATACCATCACACACCCATACCATCACACACACCTATACCATCACACACACCCATATGTAACACACCCATATGTCACACACCCATACCTGTCACACACCCATACCGTCATACACCCATACCGCAACACACCCATAAGTCACACACCCACACACACACCCATACATCACACACCCATTACACACACACCCATACCATCACATACACCATACTTTAACACACCCATACAGTCATGCCAACACGTCACACACACACCCATGGCCGTCATACACCCATACTGCACACACACCCATACTATCACACACCCATACCATCACACACACCCATACTATCACACACACCCATACCATCACACACACCCATACCATCACACACCCATTCCGTCACACACCCATACCGTCACACACACAGTAAATAATTCCTAAAGGGTAAATCGTAACTCCTTAAAACAATCAATACATTCTTGAGCAGCTTAGATAAAAAAACACACAGAAAAAAAAACTAAAAAACAGAATGCAATTTAGAGATACGCCATCCAGTAACGTAACGCGTGTAACAGAGGTGGTCCAGAAGTCCTGGGGTGGGGGGGGAGGTGGGAGAGGGGGGGTGGTAGAAGTGAAGTGAAGAGGTTGGGGTAGAAAGTGAGGAGAAGAGGTAGAGAGAGGGAGTGGGGGAGAGGTGAGGTGGGAAGGTGAGGTGTGAGGAGAGGGAGAGGTGGGGTGGTAGGGGGGGAGTGAGAGAGTAATGGGGGTAGAGGTGGGGAGGGGGAGGGAGAGGGGTGGGGAGGGAGAGGGGTGGGGAGTGGGGTGTTGGGGGTGGGGGTGAGGAGAGGGTGGGGTTGGTGAGGGGTGTGGTTGGTAAGGGTGAGGCAGGGGGTGAGGTGAGGGTGGGAGTGGGTTTGGTAGGGGTGAGGAGAGAAAGGATGAAGGGGGGTTTAGGGGTGAGGAGAGAGTGGGGTTGGTGAGGGGAAGAGAATTGGGGGTTTAGAGACTCACCGTGAATTACCATTAGCCTAGAGCGAGACTTGTGGGTTGTTCTCAAATTAGATGCAGGTCAAAGCGATTGTTTTTCGTTTGGTTTAGTTGGTTTATGTTTATCATTTTTTCCTTGTTTTTTTCTTGTTTGTGATCGAAGGTTTGTTGTTGGTTTATTTGTTTTATGTTGGTTATGGTTTATGGGCGGTGGTTTCTCTCTCTCTCTCTTATCTTTATTTTACTTTTCTCTCTCGTCTCTCCGTATCTCTCTCCTCTCTCTTTCTTTCCTTATCTTTTCTCTCTCTCTCTCTCTCTTTATCTTTATTTTAGCTTTTCTCTCGTCTCTCTGTATCTCTCCCCTCTCTCTCTCTCTTATCTTTATTTTAGCTTTCTCTCTCGTCTCTCCTTATCTCTCTCTCTCTCTCTCTCTCTCTCCTCTCATTTACAGTTCTCCTGATGTAATACACGAAGGCTCAATCAAGCCTCCGAGTTATAATGAAATATTCTGGGTGTTATTCTACAGGTGATCCAATTTTGCTATTTTCCCATTGTATTTAAACACACACACACATACACACACACACACACACACACACCTCGTCTAACGCCTTTATACCTGGTAACACGTCATCTCTCTTGATATTTGTGTTAGTGAAGGTTAGTAGTGGTAGGTGATGGTGGTAGTGATGATAGTGGTTGTAGTTGCGGTGGTAGTGGTAATAGTAATGGTGGTCGAGATAGTGGTGGTATTTGTATTGGTAGTGGTAGTGATGGTAGTAGTGGTAGTTGTTGGTGGTGTTAGTAGTGTTGGTGGTGAATGGTGGTAGTGATGGTAGTGATGGTAGTTGTGGTAGTTGTGGTGGTGTTAGTGATGTTGGTGGTGATGGTGGTAGTGATGGTAGTAGTGGTAGTTGGTGGTAGTTGTGGTGGTGTTAGTGATGTTGATGGTGATGGTGATAGTGATGGTAGTTGTGGTAGTTGTGGTGGTGTTAGTGATGTTGGTGGTGATGGTGGTGGTGATGGTAGTAGTGGTTAGTGGTAGTTGTGGTGGTGTTAGTGATGTTGTGGTGGTGATGGTAGTGATGGTAGTTGTGGTGGTGTTAGTGATGTTGGTGATGGGGTGAGTAGTGATGGTAGTAGTGGTAGTTGTGGTAGTTGTGGTGGTGTTAGTGATGTTGGTGGTGATGGTGGTGATGGTAGTAGTGGTAGTTGTGGTGGTTGTGGTGGTGTTGAAGTGATGGTTAGTGGTGGTTGTGTGGTAGTAGTGGTGGTCGGAGTCTTCACATTATCATAGGGCACAGACAATAGTATATGGAAGTGAGTGTTGTAGAGACAGACAGACAGACAAACAGACAGAGATGAACAGACAGACAGACTGACAAATAAAAAAGAGAGACCGTATTGCTCGTCTGAAGATAGACATACAGACAGACAGACAGACAGAAAAAAGAGACAGAAACGCGTATCGCACCACCACCTCTTCATCAAGTTAGAGAGAGAGAGAGCTAATGTGGCCATCCTAGGAAGCAGCGGACGAGTGATGCTGGAGACTCAACTAATGTATATAATTCACAACTGGTAGAGGCAGGACGGCCAGCCAACCAGCACTGGGGGAGGGTGGGAGTGTGGGGGGTGATGTGGGGGAGGAGGGTGATGTGGGGGTGATGTGGGGAGGAGGGGTGATGGGGGTGATGTGGGGAGGGTGATGTGGGGAGGAGGTGATGTGGGGGAGGGTGATGTGGGGAGAGGGGTGATGTGGGGTGGAGATGGGGGAGGGTGATGTGGGGAGGGAGGGGTGATGTGGGAGGATGGGTTATGTGGGGGGGAGGGGGTGATGTGGGGAGGAGGGGTGATGTGGGGAGGAGGGGGTGATGTGGGGAGGAGGGTGATGTGGGGAGGAGGGTGATGTGGGGGAGGAGGGAAGGATAGTATGGGAGAGAGGGATGGTGTGTGGAGAGAGAGAGAGGGAGAGTGTGTGAGGGAGAGGAAGCAGGGGAGGGGGTGTGTGAGGGAGGGAAGAGAGGGAGAGAGTGTGTGAGGAGGAAGTAGAGAGGGAGAGAGGGTGTGTGAGGGAGGGTAAGAGAGGGAGAGGTGTGTGAGGGAGGAAGCAGGAGAGAGAGAGTGTGTGTGAGGGAGGGAGAGGGAGAGGAGGGAGGGGAGGAGAGTAGGTAGACAAACCTAAATCTGAACTGAATTAATTTTTTGTCTCAGATTTAAACCCGAGTCTGACGTCATACTTGTTAAGGGATAATGTAAACACTTTTATGAGGTAAATTGTAAGTCTTTCTTTAGTGTTGGTGACTCTTAACCTCCGCAACTAACGCTACCTGGAGGGGTTAGATTAGGTGGGTTAGGTTAGGTTAGGTTTGGTTAGGTTAGGTTAGGTCAGGTCAGGTCTCTCGTGTTCAATATGCCTCTAGGTTAGGTTAGGTCAGGTCAGGTCAGGTCTCTCGTGTTCAATATGCCTCTAGGTTAGGTTAGGTCTCATCTCCGATATGCCTTTAGGTCAGGTTAGATTAGGGTTAAGTTGGGTTAGGTTAGGTTACACAAGAGGCAAATGGGACAAAGAAACACGTCCATTGTTTCACCATACCTGGGGATGAGCCCGGGGTTGTGAGGCGAGTATGGTGACCACTACACCACGGGTTAGTGTGATGAGTTATATGTTGATAAAGACTTTGTCAACCTATAAGTGGCTGTCAATCTGTTCTGATCTGGCTGATGGATGTTTGGGCCTCACAGTGTCAGCTCGATGGACACGGTTCACTTATACACATACGACTACAGATACCCCCCCACACACACACACACCTTCCCTCCTCCCTCTCATCCTCCCCACCCTCCCACACCTCTCTCATCTTGCACGCACCCTCCCTCCTCCTTCTCATCCTCCACACCCTCCCACCTCTCTCTCATCCTGCACACCCTCCCACCTCCCCACTTCCCCCACCCCCCACCCACCACCCCACACCCCCCCACCCCATCCTCCCACCCTCCCTCCTCCTCTCATCCTCCCCACACCCTCCCACCTACCTCTCATCCTGCACATACACGGGAAGGTTCTGTCATATACCTCAAGCTGAGTGAAAACTAATGAGAGGTGTTCAACAGGTACAGCTGCTCTGTGCCACTCGTGCATGCAAATACAATTACCTAACTAAGTGTCCCTCTTATCTCCTGCTCACACAATATTAATTCTTCTTTGAACGATACAGCCGGCCTCTCAAGTTGATCCACCGGACGAAATTTGTCAAGGCGAATTTTCGTCTCCAGAATAACCTGAGTCTTTTCCCCGTTTCTTACCTGGGATCTGGGAGTAAATGAGAGACAGGTAACTAGTGAGGTTGTGTTTTCTCCCGTCTCTTACCTGGGATCTGGGAGTAACTGAGAGACAGGTAACTAGTGAGGTTGTTTTCTCCCGTCTCTTACCTGGGATCTGGGAGTAAATGAGAGACAGGTAACTAGTGAGGTGTGTTTTCTCCCGTCTCTTACCTGGGATCTGGGAGTAAATGAGAGACAGGTAACTAGTGAGGTTTGTGTTTCTCCCGTCTCTTACCTGGGATCTGGGAGTAATGGGGAGAAAGAACTCATATATTAGGTGGTAACTCGTCTAGTCTTGGAGGAGTTCCCAGGTAGAGCTGTGAGAGAGGGGGGGGGTGAAGGAAGGGATGGGGGGTGAAGGGAGGGAGGGAGGCGGGGATGAAGGAAGGAGGAAGGGTGAGGAGGGTGGAGGACTGAGCTACAACTATGAGAGTTACTGAAATTATCACAGGGGAGGAGCGAGACATGAGAAGTCTGTCTGTTATCAGTGCCTCTCTTCTACTTCTTCTACTTCTCTTCCTCTTCTTCTTCGTTTTTATCTTCCTCCTGATCTTCTTCTCCTGATCTTCTTCCTCTTATCCTACTCATCATTCCTTCTCTCTTCCTCCTCCTCCTCCTTCTCCTCCTCTAACCCAGCCTTAATCCTAAATATATCCACTTCCTTCTTTGCTCATCCATCCACCCCATCCATCCATCACCCATCCACCCCCATCCATACCCATCCACCCCCATCCATACACCCATCCCCCCCATCCATACACCCATCCACCCCCATCCATACACCCATCCCCCATCAATACACTCCACCCCATCAATACACCCATCCACCCCCCATCAACACACTCATCCACCCCATCCATACACCCATCCACCCCCATCAATACACCCATCCACTGACTGGCTTTACTCCCACCGTCGACAAGTGTAGTGATTGACTCTGGGTTACAGGCTCTTATTGACTGTAACCTGTAATTGGAACTATATTTGGGCCTGTACTCAGTGTATGTGAGAGTCCATACTTTAATATAGTAGGTAAGAGTCCGAGAGTCCATGGCATTATCATCAGTCATTAATTATTGTGAAGAAAATGACACTGGGGAGAGAGGCAGAGAGATAAAATTTATTCAAGACGGTAATGGGAGGAGAGAGAGAGAGAGAGAGAGAGAGAGAGAGAGAGAGGACCGTAGTTCACCCAGTCTCGCCTGACCTTGGAATGACTCACGGACAAAGCCTTCCGATGAACTAGTTTCTTTGTGCTGTCATCTATTATCCACTTCGATCACCAAAAACCTGCCGCAGTTGAGTAAATTTGATGTATTGTTGACGCCGGCAGCGCCTCCGTCAGCTGCTGGATGGGAAGGAAGGCCACCACGCACGAGAGGAGATCATTGTTTGCACGCCGCGTTGCTCTGAGTCGCTAGATCCCATTATGGCAGAGACCACGAGCCTAAAACTGAAATTTTAATTGATTCTGACGTTAATTATTTCACCCCTTTAATTAGTAATAACAGAACGTATCTATTTACGGTGGAGTCTTGGGTTAAATTTCCACGCCATATTGTGACGTAGAGTAATAGTCAGTCAATTAGACGCATCACGGCGTATCCAGTGGGAAAATATTTTTACCCTAACAAACCTCTGAGAATCTACACTCGGATGGCATGAGATGGCAGGCGTTCATTGGACTTTTTATTAGTATCCACACATGTAATCATCACTACACACACACACACCAGTAGTTCTCGAGCACAGGTGTACCAATCAGCGTCGATGTCACCTGAACTGTGGTGGTGGATATATTCACGCAACGCAACTTAATGTAGCTAAATTGTACAGCTGGCCAGACCAAAATGTTCAAGGAATGTGATGATAACTTTAGCGTTTATTACAGTATGTGGGGGAGAACGTGGTGCGTAGAGTGCGTGAGTTGACGACAGATGTAGGTGGTTAGAGTGTGAAGTGTGTGGGTTAGAGATGGTTAGAAGGTAGAGTGTGTGAGCTAGAGATAGTTAGGTACACAGGTAGAGTTTTACGGGGATCAGCCCACCCGGGCACAGGTCACTGACCCACATCAGGGCCTGGGGGTTGAAAATATAATGATAATGAATAATAATAATAATAATAATAATAATAATAATAATAATAATAATAATAATAATAATAATAATAATAATAATAATAATAATAATAATAATGTCTATCATTATTACTATTACAACAATTAATAAAATTAATAGCAAATTAATAAAAATAAAATAATAGAAATAATAATAATAATAATCTATATATATATATATATATATATATATATATATATATATATATATATATATATATATATATATATATATATATATATATATATATCTGTCTGTCTGTCTGTCTGTCTGTCTGTTTGTTTGTTTGTTTGTTTGTGTGTCCTCACGAGAATCTCGGAAACTACTTTACCGATCTGTAGTGATGATGGATGGTGTTAAATGTAGTGATGATGGATGGTGTTATATATAGTGATGATGGATGATGATGTTATATCTAGTGATGATGGATGGTGTTATATGTAGTGATGATGGATGGTGTTATATGTAGTGATGATGGATGATGTTATATGTAGGTGTGATGGGTGGTGTTATATGTAGTGATAATGGATGGTGTTATATGTAGTGATGATGGATGATGTTATATGTAGGTGTGATGGGTGGTGTTATATGTAGTGATGATTAGACAATAAAATAATAACAGTTTAATGCTAAAAAAGTATACTTTGCTGTACCGTTGTAGTGAAAAAACATATTGAAACTTACATACACCGCTAATTAACTATTGATGGAAGAAGTTTTGGGGACTGAGCATTGAGACAATGTGGAGCCTCCCGGAGGGTGGCGTCCTACCGTGACCTAGTGGATGAGCCGCCCGGAGGGCGGCGATTCTGCTATTGTCAATATTTATAAGAGCAAGGGAGACCGGTCAGACTGTGGTAACTATCGTGGGATTTAGCTGCTCTCTGTAGTTGGCAAGATTATCGCCCGAGTCCTCCTAAACAGACTTCCTCCTGAGGCGGAAAACTTCCTCCCAGAATCTCAATGTAGTTTTAGACCATCACGTGGCACCACTGATATGATCCCTTCTGCCCGACAGATGCAGGAAAAGTGCAGAGAACATCGACCTTAACCAAGGCCTTCGACTCGGTCAACAGGGAAGCCCTCTGGTGGACCCTCACCCGTTTTGGCTGCATTTCTTACTCGGGCCAGTGCCATTTTAGCCAGCGGGGTGAACATCAGTACCGGGTGAAGGGGGGTCTTTTCAACATAAGACGACTCCAGGCAAAAACAAAGGTGTCGGCAGCTTCCATTACTGAACTTCAGTATGCAGACGACCTCACCCTTGTTGCTCACATTGAACACAAACCTACAGGAGATCCTGAACACCTACGCAGACGCGTATGCACACTTCGGCCTTGAGGTGAATGTACGTTAGACTCAGATTCTCTTTCAACCTGCTCCTGGTTCAGACACACCTCCACCATCCATCCAGCTTAACGGTACTACCCTCTCTAATGTTGCCCACTTTCGGTATCTCTGCTCCCACCTGTCCACCACCGCAGACATCGATGAAGAGATTCAGCATCGAATCAGATGTGCATCTCAAGCCTTTGGCAGACTCCGAAATAGTGTGTTCAGCTGTAGGGAGCTGAAATTATCTACAAAGCTGCACGTATATCGAGCAGTGGTCCTCCCCACCCTGCTATATGGCAGTGAGACAAGGGTCACATGCAGGAGGGACTTCAAGGCACTTGAAAACTTTCACCAACGTAGTCTACGTTCCATCCTTCGAATTTGCTGGGAAGACAAGAGAACAAATGCCAGTATTCTTGCTGACACCAACTGTAGGAGCATCGAGGCTACTATTATCCATGAACAACTACGTTGGACTGGCCATGTTACCCGCATGGACGACAGTAGACTGCCAAAGCAGCTACTTTACAGTCACCTAACGAATAGTAAACGTAACGCCGGCGGGCAATAAAAAAAGGTATAAGGATAGTCTTAAGACAAACCTGAAAAAGTGCCAAATCGACCCCCTCACCTTGAAGTCGATTACTCCACATCACAACGCTTGGAGGAGCACCGCACGAGAAGGTGTCAATGCTTTCGAATTAGCACAACTGCAAACTGAGGCAGACATGCGCCATCGCTGGAAAGACGCTGCCACCGCCCCTCCCGCAGTAGATGGAGCCCTCCACATGTGCAATGAATGTGTACTACGCTGCGGGTCCCGTATCGGTCTCTTGAGTCACCTCAAAACTCACCAACGTAGGTGACATCCCTAATAACTCATACCATTGTATAATTGCTGGATGATCGTCATACTCAATTCCGAGTGACAGCAAAGTAGTAGTAGTATGTAATGTATGAATGTATGTCTTACCTCTGTGGTGGCCAGAGGGATCATAGGCCACCAGCAGGCAGGTCACCAAGGTTGGGTCACGACCACCATCACCGTCGTCAGCGCCACCCACGTGTTACACCCAACCACTTCCGGAGGTCGGGAGGGAGGGAGGTGGAAGGAAAGGAGAATTATGGAGGGGAGGAAGGGAGGATGGTGGGAGGAAGAATTAAGTAGGAGAGGAAGGATGATAGAAGAAAAGAAGGATGATGGAAAGAAGGAAATATGATGGAAGGAAGGAATGCACGAAAAGTAAGAACAAATGACAAAGAGAACAACACAACACACACACACGACCTATAACTCCTTCACTAAAGAACAAATAACACCTGTCTTACCGGTACGAACACCTGTCTTACCGGTACGAACACCTGTCTTACCTGTATGAACACCTGTCTTACCTGTACGAACACCTGTCTTACCTGTACGAACACCTGTCTTACCTGTACGAACACCTGTCTTACCGGTACGAACACCTGTCTTACCTGTATGAACACCTGTCTTACCTGTACGAACACCTGTCTTACCTGAGTTAAGATTCCCAGTTCAATTTATCGACAGGTGGAAGAAGGTGTGGTAGAAGGAAGATAAACAGAGAGAAATGGAAAGATAATAAGAGAGATGGGAGGAGGAGAGGTGAGAGAAAGAGGAGAGGTGAGAGAAAGAGGAGAGGTGAGAGAAAGAGGAGAGGTGAGAGAGAGAGAGATCCACCTCCTGACACCGTCCGGTACACAATACATACGGAGAAAAATATACACATAAAACATAGAGGGACCCAACACGCCATCCTATTCAACGCCGTCCAAAATTTGCATAGTGTTTCGGAGGGAAGAACTGGCTGGTGACGGGGTGATGATGGTTGCTGCCATTAAGTTTACCACGAGCGATTAACACTGCCTGGCGTTGCTTCCATTCTGTTCAGGTTTTAAAAACAGCGCCAGTGTGGGCATTCATGAGAACCTGCGTTCCCCCCACTCATTATAGACCTTAAAAACACTGACTGGCGTTCCCTTTACTTCAACAAGGCCTTCAAACCATCGCCAGTATAAGCATTCAAACAGAGCCTGGCATTCTTCTTGCTTTAGAGAGAGAGAGAGAGAGTGTTAGGTCAACATCCCCAAGTAGCATTAACCCCTAATAATGTTTTGGGCAAATGTTCACCCCACAAGAGTATCGTTTACCCTACACACACACACACACACACACACACACCGGAAGCTCTCGCCTTAACGAAAACAATGCCAAGAAAAAGGTTCTTTAGACTTCTCCACCCTCCCTCCATCCCCCCTTCCTTCCTCCTTCTCACTCTTTCCCTCCCTCCTTTCTTTTCTCCCTCACCGCCATCCCTCACCCTTTTTCCCTCACCTCCTTGTCTCCCCAACTCCCTCTGCTTCCCTCCTTCACTAAAACAATAACACTACATCATGATCACCATCATCTTCACTATCATAATCACTATAACCTCCATTACCATCACTATCATAATCACTATAACCTCCATCACAATCACTATCATAATCACTATAACCTCCATCACCATCATCTTCACTATCATAATCACGAAAAACTTCCATCACCATCATCTTCACTATCATAATCACTATAACCTCCATCGTCTTCACTATCATAATCACTATAACGTCCATCACCATCATCTTCACTATCATAATCACTATAACGTCCATTACCATCATCTTCACTATCATAATCACTATAAGCGCCATCACCATCGTCTTCACTATCATAATCACTATAACGTCCATCACCATCGTCTTCACTATCATAATCACTATAAGCGCCATCACCACCGTCTTCACTATCATAATAACTATTAGCTCCATCACCATCATCTTCACTATCATGATCACTATAAGCTCCATCACCATCGTCTTCACTATCATAATCACTATAACGTCCATCACCATCGTCTTCACTATCATAATCACTATAACGTCCATCACCATCGTCTTCACTATCATAATCACTATAACGTCCATCACCATTATCTTCACTATCATAATAACTATTAGCTCTATCACCACCATCTTCGCTCTCACAGTCTCTTAAACTATAATTTTATATAAGATAAAATTCCAACCTCATTACTTTACAATATAGTTCCCGAGGCTCAATTTCGCAGTCTACCTCCAAGTAGGAAAACCATAACTTGTAAAATCTAAAATGAAAAGTAAATCTATGACCCCAGCGATGGTCACTGAAAAAAACATGTCCCGGGTTTTAGAACAACTTAACCGATCGATGAACGAATGGTATGATGTAGGAACTTGGACCCGTGAGATCCACAACGCTGGCGTTGTGGATTCACTCAACCGATCCATGGCTGAGTGGGACGCCTTTGGGCCCTGGTGCCGTGAGATCCACAATGCTGGCGTTGTGGATTCACTCAAACGATCCATGGCTGAGTGGGACGCCTTTGGGCCCTGGTGCCGTGAGATCCACAATGCTGGCGTTGTGGATTCACTCAAACGATCCATGGCTGAGTGGGACGCCTTTGGGCCCTGGTGCCGTGAGATCCACAATGCTGGCGTTGTGGATTCACTCAACCGATCCATGGCTGAGTGGGACGCCGTTGGGCCCTGGTGCCGTGAGATCCACAATGCTGGCGTTGTGGATTCACTCAAACGATCCATGGCTGAGTGGGACGCCGTTGGGCCCTGGTGCGATATGGAGAAAAATATATCTCTGGAGACATGGCTTTCGGTGTTAGATTGGATGGCCAAGGTGGCGTGGCCCTCTTCCGAAAACCTCACTTTGGAGCAGTGGTATGACGCTATGCGTAGAAGTCTGGCCTTTTGTGGAGCAAATTTTCAATTTTGAGGACTGGCTCGCCACTGTCAACTGGTTCGCCGCTATGGCATGGTCATCAGTAAAAGACAAAATTTATCTCGAGCAGTCACTTCAATGGCTGGAGTTCCTCTCCATGGCAGTATGGCCCACTACGGATAACACCCACTCATTAAAGCAATGGCTTTCTATAGAATGCTGGCTTACCGTGGTGAAGAAAGTTTGATGTAAAAATATAATATAAATAAATATGTTAACCAATCTTATACTGTGTTTCATTGTTATAACACTCACAACATTCCTGTTACCCAAACACTATTAGTACCTAGCTTGATGAAGCCCTTATGTTAAGAAATAGGACAATATTCCTTTAAAAATTGTGGGAAATTAAGTGATTTTGACATACATGAGAACCTTTAAAACAACTACACTATACAACTAAATATCAAATAAATACCTTAATAAATCTCTATATGTAAAACAAAGAAGTATGTCTGTGTTTGTGTGTGTTTGTGTGTGTGTGTGTGTGTGTGTGTCCTCACGAGAATCTCGGAAACTACTTTACCGATCTGTAGTGATGATGGATGGTGTTATATGTAGTGATGATGGATGGTGTTATATGTAGTGATGATGGATGATGATGTTATATGTAGTGATGATGGATGGTGTTATATGTAGTGATGATGATGGATGGTGTTATATGTAGTGATGATGGATGATGATGTTATATGTAATGATGATGGATGGTGTTATATGTCGTGATGATGAATGATGTTATATGTAGTGATGATAGATGATGTTATATGTAGTGATGATGGATGGTGTTATATGTCGTGATGATGATGGATGGTGTTATATGTAGTGATGATGATGGATGGTGTTATATGTAGTGATGATGGATGATGATGTTATATGTAATGATGATGGATGATGATGTTATATGTAGTGATGATGGATGGTGTTATATGTAGTGATGATGATGGATGGTGTTATATGTAGTGATGATGATGGATGGTGTTATATGTAGTGATGATGGATGGTGTTATATGTCGTGATGATGATGAATGATGTTATATGTAGTGATGATAGATGATGTTATATGTAGTGATGATGGATGGTGTTATATGTCGTGATGATGGATGGTGTTATATGTAGTGATGATAGATGATGTTATATGTAGTGATGATGGATGTTGTTATATGTCGTGATGATGAATGATGTTATATGTAGTGATGATGGATGATGTTATATGGACTGATATAACAGAAGCTCTAATGGAAGGCCAGAAAGGACAAGATCGGCATGACATTATAGCGAGAGTATTTCATCAGAAAGTGATCACACTCATGGACTTGCTTACAAAAGTATCAATCTTTGGCCCTACACGGTGCTACATGTACTCCATTGAGTGGCAGAAACGAGGTCTACCACATGTGTTGATCTGGCTGAAAGAGAAACTTCGACCGAACATGATTGACAACTGCATACTAGCAGAGTTTCCTGGTCCAGAAGGAGATCCAGTTCTCTGTGAGATCATCAAGAAGCAAATGATTTATGGGCCATGTGGACCATTCAACAGACACTCTCCATGCATGAAAGATGGACGTTGCAACAAAAACTTCCCAAAAGACCTGAGAAAGGATACTCAGAGTGGGGAAGATAGCTGTCCTCAGTACAGGAGAAGAGCGCCAGGCGATGGAGGTTTTACAGCAGTGTTGCGACCTGGAACAGACAGTGAAATAACAGTAGACAACAAATGGGTGGTCCCCTACAATCCTCTTTTGACTAAAGCATTCAATGTGCACATCAATGTGGAGTTCTGCAATTCAGTCAAGTCCATCAAGTATGTCTGCAAATATGTTAACAAAGGCTCTGACCAAGCGATTTTTGCGTTGGAAAAGGATGAAAATCATGATGAGGTGACACAGTTTCAGCAAGGCCGTTATATATGCAGCAATGAAGTCCTATGGAGAATTTATAATTTTCCCATACACGAACAATGTCCAACAGCAGTTCATCTGGCTGTTCACCTGGAAAATGGACAAAGAGTACACTTCACAGAAGAGTCCCTCCAAAATCAAATGGCAAATCCTGCTGATACGACCCTCACTGCATTCTTCAAGCTTTCACAGGAAGATGAGTTTGCTCAAAAACTCCTGTATGTTGACGTACCCAAGTTCTACATATGGCAGACTTCAATGAAAAAGTTCCAGAGAAGAGCTCAAGGATCCGATGTTGAAGGATATCCAGGGATAAAGTCAGGCAATGCTTTGGGACGTGTCTACACGGTTCACCCCAACAACTTTGAATGCTATTGTTTGAGACTACTTTTGCACCACATCCGTGGCCCAAAATCATATGCAGCACTCAAGACAATTAATGGACAAGTCTCAGAACCTATCAGGAAGCGTGTAATCACCTTGGCCTACTGGAAGATGATGGTCACTGGAATGACACATTAGAAGAGGCAGCAGCTACTCAATCGCCAATGAGAATGAGGAACCCATTTGCCATCATGATCGCTACATGTGGACTTTCCAACCCAAGCCAGCTCTGGAAAAACCACCAAGAAAGTCTTTCGGAGGATCTGCTTCATCAAGCAAGAAGAGAACATCTTGGTCAAGAGATTGAGTTCATGGATGACATGTTCGACAGGGCTCTGATCATACTGGAAGACAAAGTGATGGAGCTATGCGGAAAAAATCTGACTGATTTTGGATTGCCTTCCCCAAACCGAGAAGAACCAGTAGCTGCAAACAGGGAGTTGCTCAGAGAGACAGACTACTCAGTTGAAGTTCTGGTGAATTTTTTTGAAGAAAATGAGCCTCACCTGGTGCCTCATCAAGCAAATGCTTATGAACAGATCTTGCAAGCGATACAAGCGGAGCAGGGAGGTATGATCTTTCTCGATGCACCTGACGGGACAGGAAAAACATTCCTGATCAACCTTCTGTTGTCCAAAGTACGTCATCAGGGGAAAATTGCTCTTGCTGTGGCATCCTCAGGCATTGCTGCAACACTACTAGGAGGAGGACGTACTGCACACTCAACTTTTAAACTGCCTTTCAACCTCGCTCACAATGAGAATCCAGTGTGCAACATCAAAAACGGATCGGCAAAGGCAAAACTCTGAGAAAAATGCAGCCTCATAGTCTGGGATGAATGCATTATGTCTCACAAGTTAGCGTTTGAAGCATTGGACAGGACCTTGCAAGACATACAAGAAAATGACCAGATCATGGGTGGCATTACAATGGTCATTGCTGGAGACTTTCGCCAGACCCTACCTGTCATTCCTCGAAGCACTCCAGCTGATGAACTGAATGCGTGACTCAAGGCATCATACCTTTGGAGAAGTATTCAGACACTCACCCTTTCCACAAACATGAGAGTACACCTACAAGGAGATCAGGATGCTGGACGGTTTGCAAACCTTCTACTACAGATTGGGAATGGAACTTTCCCTGTTGATTCAGAAGGATAAATAATTATTCCTCAAGGATGTGGAAATGTTGTAAAGTCCTCAACTGAGCTCACTAACATGGTCTACCCAAACATTATCCACCACTACATGGATCACAAGTGGCTGCGTGAACGCGCAATTCTTGTACCAAAGAATGAAACGGTGGCTGAAATCAACATGACTCTACTCAGACAGCTTCCAGGCAGTGAGACCTCATTCAAGTCTGTTGATACAGTAATCGACCAGGACCAAGCAGTCCAGTACCCTGCAGAATTCCTTAATTCTTTGGAGCCCGCTGGAATGCCTCCTCACCACCTCACTCTCAAGATTGGAACTCCTTTAATGCTCTTAAGAAATCTTGAACTACCAAGGCTCTGCAATGGCACAAGACTGGTGGTGAAGAACATGATGCCACATGTACTGGAAGCTACAATACTGACAGGAAAAGCTAAAGGAGAGGACGTTTTTATACCAAGGATACCTCTCATCACCACTGACCTGCCATTTGAGTTCAAGCGACTTCAGTTCCCGGTTAAAGTGAGCTTTGCCATGACCATCTACAAAAGCCAGGGACAGTCCCTAAAGATGGTTGGCCGAAACCTGGAGTTTCCTTGCTTTTCTCGTGGACAGTTCTATGTTGGATGCTCCAGAGTGGGAACTGGCAAAAATCTGTACATACTTGCTGCTAATGGCAAAACCAAAAATGTGGTCTACCCTAATGCACTGCAGTGAGACAATGTGGAGTCTTCCGGAGGGTGGCGTTCTACCGTGGTCTCTATATAAATATATAAGTAAGAAAGTACCTAACTAACTGTCTACAATAATGAAAGAACGTGTCTGTCTGTTCCAGCTACAGCTCCTTAACTGACCTGAAGCTGTACTCACATATGGGTTCCGAGATATTGTCACGAAAATTTTACCTAACCTAACCTAACCTAACCTAACCTAACCCCCCAATCCAAGCTAACTTAACCCAACGTAACCTAATCCGTATTTTAACATTAATATTCTGGGTGTGGGATTTAGATAACAGCTACACCAATACGAGGTTGACTAGAACTGTACTATACGTTACGGTACGAGTTAAATGATTAGTAATTTTAAGGTGAATAAATACTGTATCATACATAAAGTACTGTACCTGTACTTTATACCCGAATTAATAAGCGTATTTATATATCCGAGTCAACATTCTGAATCAACCTTACACACAGCATAAGCAAGAGTGTGTGTACAGTATGTTGTGTTGTCAAAGTAAGAGAAACAATTGAGACCCTGCAATTGTGTGTAAATGAGGCAGAAAGTCAGATGAGCGACCTGGGACTTGGTCACATATGGCAGCAGGGTCTACCATTAGACAACACATTATGCTTCCAATATCTTCCCAGGCGGTAGTACCTCCCTGTTTGGTAGCCCCCTAATACCTCGTGCGTGAGGTAGGGAAAAGTTTGTCGAGTGTGTGGGTTGAGGATAGATAGTTAGGACAGTGTGTGGGTTGAGGATAGATAGTTAGGACAGTGTGTGGGTTGAGGATAGATAGTTAGGACAGTGTGTGGGTTGAGGATAGATAGTTAGGACAGTGTGTGGGTTGAGGATAGATTGTTAGGACAGTGTGTGGGTTGAGGATAGATAGTTAGGACAGTGTGTGGGTTGAGGATAGATAGTTAGGACAGTGTGTGGGTTGAGGGTAGATAGTTAGGACAGTGTGTGGGTTGAGGGTAGATATAGGACAGTGTGTGGGTTAGGATAGATTGTTAGGACAGTATGTGGGTTGAGGATAGATTGTTAGACAGTGTGGGCTACATAGATTGTTAGGACAGTGTGTGGGTTGAGTAAAGTTGACAGTGTGTGGGTTGAGGTAGATTGTTAGGACAGTGTGTGGGTTGAGGATAGGTTAGGACAGTGTGTGGGTTGAGGATAGATGTTAGGACAGTGTGTGGGTTGAGGATAGATTGTTAGGACAGTGTGTGGGTTGAGGGTAGATTGTTAGGACAGTGTGTGGGTTGAGGGTAGATAGTTAGGACAGTGTGTGGGTTGAGGGTAGATAGTTAGGACAGTGTGTGGGTTGAGGATAGATAGTTAGGACAGTGTGTGGGTTGAGGATAGATAGTTAGGACAGTGTGTGGGTTGAGGATAGATTGTTAGGACAGTGTGTATGGATTAAGGATAGGTAGTTAGGAAGTGGAGTGGATACCATGCCAGTCTCTGTCACAGGAACTGTCTAATCCGGACAATAGTATAGGAACACTTTAATCCGGAAAAATAATTATCCCGGAAAACTCAATAATCCGGACTTTCTTTCTCTCAGGAGACCCCACGACTTCCGAACTACTCTTAAGTCTTCATCAGAGGGTGTGAGGAGGGGGGGAGGAGGAGGAGGAGGAGGAGGATGAGGAGGAGGAGGAGGAGGGCAGGGAAGGGCAACAGAAGCAGACCATCTGTTGTACAGGACAAAGACCCAGGGAGGGGGTGGGGGTGGGTGGGTGTGTAGGAGCTTGGTATAATTTGTGAAGCGTCAAGATGAAGGAGGAGATAACAGTCGAGATCCTTGCCCCATCAGCCTGCTCCGGCCTCTCACTTATGACAGACAAATTATATGTAATTATTCTTCAGTTAATTATCTCCAATTAAACACACTCGGCCAAGACTCAGCTCCCCCATTATTGTTTATAAGCTATTGGGGAAGTAACCACACCCGCCACCATGACACTATAACCACTACCTCACACCCGCCACCATCACACTATAACCACTACCTCACAGCTGCTACCATGACACTATAACCACTACCTCACAGCTGCTACCATGACACCATAACCACCACCTCACAACCGCTACCATGACACTATAACCACTACCCCTCACAGCTGCTACCATGAACACTATAACCACTACCCCACACCCACCACCATGACACCATAACCACACTATCTCACAACTGCCATGACACTATAACCACTACTCACAGCTGCTACCATGACACTATAACCACTACCCACAGCTGCTACCATGACACAGCAACCACCACCTCACAGCTGCTACCATGACACTATAACCACTCACCCCACACCCGCCACCTCATGACACTATAACCACTACCTCACAGCTGCTATCATGACACTACAACCACACCTCTGGCTCAGCTGCTACCATGACACCATAACCACTAAATTCACAGCTGCTACCATGAACACTATAACCACTACTCACACCCACCACCATGACACCATAAATCCACTATCTCACAGCGCTGCTACCATGACACCATAAATCCACTACCTCACACCCACCACCATGACACTATAACCACTACCCCACAGCCGCTACCATGACACTATAACCACAACCCCACACCCACCACCATGACACACCATAACCACTATCTCACAGCTGCTACCATGACACTATAACCACTACTCACACCCGCCACCATGACACCATAACCACTATCTGACAGCTACCCTGACACTTTAACCACTACCCACACACCCGCCACCATGCCACCATAACCACTATCTCACAGCTGCTACCAATACAATTCATAACTATTACCTCACACCTGCTACCATGACACCATAACCACTACCTCGCACCCGCCACCATGCCACCATAACCACTACCTCACACCTGCTACCATGACACTATATCCACTACCTCACACCTACCACCGTGCCACCATAACTATTACCTGACAGCCGCTACCATGACACCATAACTATTACCTCATAGTCGCCACCATGTCACCATAAAAACTATCTCACACTCGCAACCATGACACCATAACTATTACCTCACAGCCGCCACCGTGACACCATAACCACCACCTCAAAGCTGCTACCATGACAGCAGCTACCTTGACACTATAGCCAATACCATGACACTATAACCATTACCTCACAACCGCTTCCATGACACCATCACCATTTTCACCACACACACACACACACACACACACACACACAATAATAATATTAATAATACGAATTTCTGGTTAATTATGATGGGCATAAAAGCATCAGGAAAATAAGTTTAATTCCCTTTGATAACACGTCACATTGTCCTCGACCAACCCATGTTATTATTACCATGGGGGGAGGGGAGGGGGGAGAGGACAATGATAACACAGGAAGAACTTTACATCCCGTGAGTTATAACATGAAGAACTTCCTTGAGTGTTCAGCCGAGGGTCATAACTAAATGTACACCAGAGAGGTTTACTATTTGTGTTATATTGTGATGATGATGGTGAAGATGATGATGAGGGGGGTGATGATGATGATGGTGAGGGGGGATGATGATGAGGGGAACTGGAGGTTGTGAGGATCTGGCTAGCCTTAAGACACCACTGTTGACCCAAGAGCCTTAAGACCACTGTTGACCCAAGAGCCTTAAGACTACTGTTGACCCAAGAGCCTAAGACCACTGTTGACCCAAGAGCCTTAAGACCACTGTTGACCCAAGAGCCTTAAGACCACTGTTGACCCAAGAGCCTTAAGACCACTGTTGACCCAAGAGCCTCAAGACCACTGTTGACCCAAGAGCCTCAAGACCACTGTTGACCAGCTTAAGACCACTGTTGACCCAAGAGCCTTAAGACCACTGTTGACCCAAGAGCTTAAGACCACTGTTGACCCAAGAGCCAAGACCATGTTGACCCAAGAGCCTTAAGACCACTGTTGACCCAAGAGCCTTAAGACCACTTGACCCAAGAGCCTCAAGACCACTGTTGACCCAAGAGCCTCAAGACCACTGTTGACCCAAGAGCCTTAAGACCACTGTTGACCCAAGAGCCTTAAGACCACTGTTGACCCAAGAGCCTTAAGACCACTGTTGACCCAAGAGCCTTAAGACCACTGTTGACCCAAGAGCCTTAAGACCACTGTTGACCCAAGAGCCTCAAGACCACTGTTGACCCAAGAGCCTCAAGACCACTGTTGACCCAAGAGCCTTAAGACCACTGTTGACCCAAGAGCCTTAAGACCACTGTTGACCAAGAGCCTTAGACCACTGTTGACCCAAGAGCCTTAAGACCACTGTTGACCCAAGAGCCTTAAGACCACTGTTGACCCAAGAGCCTTAAGACCACTGTTGACCCAAGAGCTTTAAGACCACTGTTGACCCAAGAGCCTTAAGACCACTGTTGACCCAAGAGCCTTAAGACCACTGTTGACCCAAGAGCCTCAAGACCACTGTTGACCCAAGAGCCTCAAGACCACTGTTGACCCAAGAGCCTTAAGACCACTGTTGACCCAAGAGCCTTAAGACCACTGTTGACCCAAGAGCCTTAAGACCACTGTTGACCCAAGAGCCTTTAGACCACTGTTGACCCAAGAGCCTTAAGACCACTGTTGACCCAAGAGCCTTAAGACCACTGTTGACCCAAGAGCCTTAAGACCACTGTTGACCCAAGAGCCTTAAGACCACTGTTGACCCTAGAGCCTTAAGACCACTGTTGACCCTAGAGCCTTAAGACCACTGTTGACCCAAGAGTCTTAAGACCACTGTTGACCCTAGAGCCTTAAGACCACTGTTGACCCTAGAGCCTTAAGACCACTGTTGACCCTAGAGCCTTAAGACCACTGTTGACCCAAGAGCCTTAAGACCACTGTTGACCCAAGAGTCTTAAGACCACTGTTGACCCTAGAGCCTTAAGACCACTGTTGACCCTAGAGCCTTAAGACCACTGTTGACCCTAGAGCCTTAAGACCACTGTTGACCCTAGAGCCTTAAGACCACTGTTGACCCTAGAGCCTTAAGACCACTGTTGACCCAAGAGCCTTAAGACCACTGTTGACCCTAGAGCCTTAAGACCACTGTTGACCCAAGAGCCTAATCAGCTGGGTACAAGTTTTCCTCTGAGCCGAATAAAATCGTCTATCGTTAACCAAATAAAATATTAAAAGTGGCGTCCCCGTAGTGAAGGAGTTAACACCAATGGTTGCCCCAACAGATTAAGGTCAGTGTTGTGTCCCAAGAGCCTACATTACCTGACACTGTTGGGTCGAATTAAGAACAAGGAAGAAGTGTATTGAATTTATTTGGATCCGTTGAAGCTGGCGGCACCACCATCCTCGACCGTAGTGAGGGGGACATATGACACATCCAACGTGTATTAATGTCAGTAATCCCACACCAACAGTCTGTCATCCTGCCAAAGGTGACATAATAACTCTATCTCAGTGCCTGCCGGAGCCATCAGGTCTTAGAGAAAGCTAGGATTAACTCTATGTTGGACAAGGAGCAGAATTGCGAGGCGTGTGCTTTGATGACACTTTTAACTTCATTGTTTCTTTGCATGCCATCCCCCAGAGGCACCACAGATGAGGGGTGTGAAGACTGTATTTGTCTGTCATCACGTTGTCATAGATTTACTCGTAGACAGTGATGGTGAGGAGGAGGAGGACCACACCATCACGGAGAGCCTGTGGGCAGAGATGAGTGCTTGAGGAGGAGTGTTGGGTGGCCAGCAAGGTCTCCAGTTCAATAAATATTCACAGCTTGGAGATAATTCTTTCGTATTGTAAATGGGTTAAGTTAAGCACGAATAGTTGACGTAAACATTTCCATAATAAATTTTGGGGTATTTCCTGTAGGGGGTAGGAGGGAGTTCAGGCGACCTGTGGTGTAATGGTCAGCATGCTCGCCTCGCAATCCCCGGGCAGGGTGAAATTATGGGCAAGTTTCTTTACGCCATTTGCCTCTGTCTACCCAGCAGTAATTGGGATCCTGGATGTTAATCGATTTGCGGATCGTGTTCCGGGGTAATGGTTAGCCAGTGCAGTTGGCGAGTTGTCCGGTCTTCTCGGACTGTGCCTTGACACTGGGTCATGCAGCTCGTTAACTTGTGGTGTGGTTGTTGTGTTGGCGACACCTTCTACACCTTAAACAAATTTCACGCCTAGGTGGCCCTTGGGCCGGCCATCCTCGTTACACGAGGGGCAACCATTATATATTAGGAGGGGAGTTGGTTAGCTTGATTTGGTTAGATTGATAGGCTGGTTTAGATTATGTTAGGTTTGGTTACATTGAATTAGGTTAATGTTAGATTATATATGATTAGGTTAGTTTGTTAGTTTATTTTAAATTAAGTTAGCTTAGGTTAATTTAGTTTACCTTAGCTTAAGTTTATTTTAAAAGTGTTTTACCATAAATTACCTTATATAGTGAAACTAAACTTATACACCATTACAAGGTCTCTGAGACATTCTGGACACACCACCACCACCACCACCACCACCACCACCACCATCACCACCACCACCATCACCACCACCACCACTATCATACCACCACCACCACCACCACCACCACCACCACCGCCACCGCACCACTATCACCACCACCACCACCACCACTATCACCACCACCACCGCGCACTTTTACCACCACCACCACTGCATCGCCACCACCACCAAAACCACCATCACCACCACCACCACCACTATCACCACCACCACCATCACCACCACCACTATCCACCACCACCACCAAAGGCCACTATCACCACCACCACTATCACCACCACCACCATCACCACCACTATCACCACCACCACCACCACCACTACCACAGAGTAACAGGCTCATAGCTGTGTGTGTGTACATAGACGTTAAGAGGTCGTTGTATTTCCCTAATTTGGTGAGGCGTGTGTAAGGTTGGGTCACACCTCAGGAAATACCGTCACTTGAACCAGCTCGGGCGGTAGGTGACGTCTTGAGTACAAAAAATATACACAAAATCCAACACGTGTTTTCTTTTCTAAACACGTAATATAAACCCATTATATAAACTCATTATATAAACCCACCTTCGCTATGTATAAACAATAACAAAAACTATCAAATGCAAACAAAAATGTAAACAAAAAAGACATTGAATTGGATAAACAAAAAGGTGTCTCTATATCCTGCTGACGAAGGTATGAACGGCGGCCATGAGAGAAGTGGTGCGTCCTTCCTCGTAAAAACAGATTTAATGATAATATTTTGAGAACTGGCAGTATAGTGACCGTATAGTGACGCTGTTACTTATACCACCCACGTATAGTGACGCTGTTACTTATACCACCCACGTATAGTGACGCTGTTACTTAAACCATCCACGTATAGTGACGCTGTTACTTAAACCATCCACGTATAGTGACGATGTTACTTATACCACCCACGTATAGTGACGCTGTTACTTAAACCATCCACGTATAGTGACGATGTTACTTATACCACCCACGTATAGTGACGCTCTTACTTAAACCATCCACGTATAGTGACGCTGTTACTTAAACAATCCACGTATAGTGATGCTGTTACTTAAACCATCCACGCATAGTGACGCTGTTACTTAAACCATCCACGTATAGTGACGCTGTTACTTAAACATTCCATGTATAGTGACGCTGTTACTTAAACCATCCACGTATAGTGACGCTGTTACTTAAACATTCCACGTATAGTGACGCTGTTACTTAAACCATCCACGTATAGTGACGCTGTTACTTAAACCATCCACGTATAGTGA
Source organism: Homarus americanus (assembly GCF_018991925.1). Lineage (NCBI taxonomy): Eukaryota > Metazoa > Arthropoda > Malacostraca > Decapoda > Nephropidae > Homarus > Homarus americanus. Next base: position 5,348,388 of record NW_024731054.1, on the reverse strand, counting down.
CGCTGTTACTTAAACCATCCACGTATAGTGACGCTGTTACTTAAACCATCCACGTATAGTGACGCTGTTACTTAAACCATCCACGTATAGTGATGCTGTTACTTAAACCATCCACGTGACGCTGTTACTTAAACATTCCATGTATAGTGACGCTGTTACATAAACCATCCACGTATAGTGACGCTGCTACTTAAAACCATCCACGCAAGTAATGCTGTTACTTAAACCATCCACGTATAGTGATGCTGTTACTTAAACCATCCACGATAGTGATTTGTTACTTAAACATTCCATGCGTATAGCGACGTTGTTACTAAACCATCCACGTATAGTGACGCTGCTACTAAAACCATCCACGCATAGTGTCGCTGTTACATAAACCATCCACGGCTAGTGACGCTGTTACTTAATCATTCCATGTATAGTGACGCTGTTACTTAAACCATCCACGTATAGTGACGCTGTTACTTAAAACCATTCACGGCATATATAGTGATGCTGTTACTTAAACCATCCACGCATAGTGACGCTGTTACTTAAACATCTCATGTATAGTGACGCTGTTACATAAACCATCCACGTATAGTGACGCTGCCAAACCATCCACGCATAGTGACGCTGCTACTTAAACCATCCACGTAGTGACGCTGTTACTTAAAACCATCCACGTATAGTGACGCTGTTACTTAAACCATCCACGTATAGTGATGCTGTTACTTAAACCATCCACGTATAGTGACGCTGTTACTTAAACCATCCACGTATAGTGACGCTGTTACTTAAACCATCCACGTATAGTGACGCTGCTACTTAAACCATCCACGTATAGTGACGCTGCTACTTAAACCATCCACATAAATCAGGTGTTTTATGTGTCTTAGTAGTATGTGCCTCTCACGATGTATAGGAAATTTTAAATGATTTAATAAACTTAGTTAGGTTAGGTTAGGTTAGGTTAGGTTAGGTTAGGTTAGGTTAGGTTAGGTAAGATATATAAACTTCAAGTCTGAGGAAGAGTCGTAGAGAGACAGACAGACAGACAGACAGATAGACAGATTGTATGAAACCTTAATACACACACACACACACACACACACGGTGGGGAGGGGATGGGTGGTGGGTGAACTAACGAGAGCCTTAACAAGATCCCACGAGACAAGAGAAGACTCCCAGAGAAGGATAAAAAAAAACCAATAATGAGGTGAGACTCGACACGGTAGATTCAAGAAACATATTTTTGGTGGGGGAGGAACTTACTTACTCGCGAGGTATATAGTCGGCCTTAGGTTCGATCCCCAGGCAAGGTGAGATCATAGAACACGTTTCTTTACCACATTTTCCTCTCGTCTTACCCAGTAGTTCATCGATTGGTGGTTGGTATTTGTCTGGAGGTGGTGGGTGGGGGTAATGGTTAAGCCCGTGCAGTTAAGGAGATGTCCGATTTTCCAGGGATGTATTGTTAACTTCAGGGGTGTGGTGGGTGGAGTGCCGGCAGCTTGTACAGTCATGTTAGGTGGTTTCAGGAACAGACAGATAGACAGATATACATACATAGACAGACAGACAGACAGACAGATTAAAATAATAAACAGATCTTATGTTTTATCACATTTTATCCTTTCTCTCTCTGCTGTATGAGAGAGAGAGAGAGAGAGAGAGAGAGAGAGATTCTTCTGCATTTTTTTGGTCCTTTGGTAATAATAACCTAACGACGAAATGTCAATATACTCATTGGAGAGGTTAGGCTAGGTCGAGCCGGGTCAGGTCAGGTCAGGTTGTGGATCAAGAATGGATAATGAAAATTCACTTTTACACTGAATATTATTATCTCTCTCTCTCTCTCTCTCTCTCTCTCTCTCTCTCTCATCTTATCTTCTACTTCTTCTTTTTCAATCAATCCATCAAGTTGCCATACCCGTGTCTGAGGGATGGCAACCACGGCCCTCCACCACACCAAACATTCCTTCACCATTTCTCTTAAACAACATTTAATTCACCTATCTCATTCCCTTTCATTCTCTATAATACCATCAATTTAACCATTATCATATTTACTACTATTCCCTTCATTTATCAAGCTTATTGTGGCTGTTATTCCCCTGTTATTATCGTCATTCTCTCTCTCTTTCCTTCATTTGTTTTTTTTTCTTCTGGTTCTTCTAAGAGGTTAGGAAATGTCAGCGTCTTGGTCTCTCAGGTTAGTGGTCTGTATGGTCTTTCTCTCTACTGCTCTACCATGGCCCCACGTCTCTCACCATGGTCCCACGTCTCTCTACCATGGTCCCACGTCTTCTGGCCCCACGTCTCTACCATGGCCCCACGTCTCTACCATGGCCCCACGTCTCTCACCATGGCCCCACGTCTCTACCATGGCCCCACGTCTCTACCATGGCCCCACACCATGGTCCCATCTCTCTACCATGGTCCCATCGTCTCTACCATGGTCCTTATCAAGTCTCTACCATGGTCCCCACATCTCTACCATGGTCCCACGTCTCTCTACCATGGCCCTTCATTCTCTACCATATCCCGTCTCTCTACCATGGCCCCACGGTTCGCACCATGGCCCCATCCATCTACCATGGCCCCACATCTCTCTACCATGGTCCCACGTCTCATCACCATGGTCCCATCGTCTCTACCATGGTCCCCACGTCTCTACCATGGCCCCATCGTCTCTCCACATCCCACCATGGCCCCACTCTCTACCATGGTCCCACGTCTCTAATATATCTGACGTTTCTTCTATGGCCCCACATCTCTCTACCATGGTCCCACGTCTCTACACGTCTCTCTACCATCTCTCTAACAATACCATGGCCCCACATCTCTCATCCCCACTCTCTACCATGGTCCCACGTCTCTTCTACCATGGTCCCACGTCTCTCACCATGGTCCCATCGTCTTCTCATGGCCCCACGTCTCTACCATGGTCCCACATCTCTACCATGGTCCCATGTCTCTCACCATGGCCCCACGTCTCTACCATGGTCTCTATGGCCCCACACATCTCTACCATGGACCACGTCTACCATGGCTCCCGTCTCTCTCCATGGCCTGGTCACCATGGCCCCGTCTCTACCATGGTCCCAGCCTCTCTACGATGGTCCCACTCTCTCTACCATGGCCCCGTCTCTCTACCATGGCCCATGTCTCTCTACTATGGCCCCACGTCTCTCCACTATGGCCCCACGTCTCTCTACCATGGCCCCACCGCGGCCCCCACGTCTCTACCATGGCCCCACGTCTCTCTACCATGGCCCCACTGTCCTCTCTACCATGGCCCCACGTCTCTCTCTACCATGGCCCCACTGTCTCTCCTACCATGGCCCCACGTCTCTCTACCATGGTCCCACGTCTCTCTACCATGGCCCCACGTCTCTCTACCATGGCCCCACGTCTCTCTACCATGGTCCCACGTCTCTCTACCATGGTCCTCCTCACCTGTCTCGGCTCTCAAGTCAGTTTGGATATTCCTAATTTCTTGAATATTGGTGATCTTAGTAACTGTTGTATCAGGCAGGATATTTATGGATAATATACGCTGTGGATAATCAAACACCTGGGTGGATAAGACATTACCTATACTACCTAGCGGAGGTGCACCATGTGGGAGTACTTACCATGTGTAGACACCGTGCAGACACCTTCCCTGTGTAGACTCACCCCACATACACAGCCGGTGTGGCCATACCTGAGTCCTCCCCCCGTGTCTCCCAGGCCACCACCAAACCCCAGTGGCCGAATACCAAGATACCGACAGCGACCCATAATTCACCGTGCGTGGGTCTCGGGCAGAACCCGGTATTACGCCCCTCGCACGACCCAGCCACGCCCCCGCGGCACGACTGCTCCTCGCCTGCATGATATGGTGGTACCTCTACCCTCGAGGCCCCCCACGCCCCGCAGACTTGCTTCTCTAACTCTTGTCTGATCCTGCCTCCTCCTCCCCGCCGCCCCTGGCACTGTGGGCACACGGAGGGCCGGGTGGCTTATGCTGGTGACTGTGTTGGGGAATGAGAGTCTTATGGTGGTGGAGACGAGGAGGAGGAGAAGGGAAGATTGGCAATGCTCGTGTCCGGTAGGGTTAAGGAATCAAGAAGGACAGTTATATTGAGTCTTGATAAAAGAAGGCAGGAATAAGCTTGGTGATACTGGTGAAGAGATTAGATAAGAAATGAGTAAGTTATTGGGACTTAATAGTACAGGGATCTAACTCTGAGGTAGAGATCACGAGGGAGAACGAGTAGTGTGAGGTCGACTGGTTCTGTGTGTGTTAAGACGAGCCCGAGAGTGGCTACCTGCTCGTGGCCGCTCGTGTGTCTGCCTTGAGGCCTTACCTGCGAGTGTTATAGGGAAATTATACTTCCCTCTCTTGATCACCGTCATGTTGGGAGCCGAGGTGTACGAGTCTCCGGCTTAAAGAGGTTTAAGTCGAGGAGTGAAGAGAAGAGGAGAGGAGGGGAGGGGAGGAGGAGAGAGAGGAGAGGAGAGGGAGGAAGAGGAGAGGAGAGGAGGGGAGAGGAGAGGAGGGGAGAGGAGAGGAGAGGAGTGAAGAGGAGAGGAGAGGAGGGGAGAGGAGAGGAGAGGAGAGAAGAGAAGAGGAGAGGAGAGGATCAACATGCCATATGCTGGCGCGTCTTGGCGGGTCTTGGTTAAGGGAAGATGGACTTGCTCTTTGTGTTACTTAAGGCTTGTCGGTGGGTGGGCTACCATGTCCAAGTAGTCTACTATGTATAGGGGCAGGTGGTTTACCGTAGGGGGTGTCTGGGCTATTATGGGAGTGGCTGGGCTACCATGAGAGGCTGGAGGAGGGGCTAATAATAACACTGTGGTCTGTAATGCACTGAATAGCGAGATTATAGCCTTAGGCCTTAACTGGGTGACGTGAGGGTTAGGGAGAGACGAGTTGTTTTTACTGTTATTGACCCAGAGAGTTTATTAAGGACCCGGGGATAATAGTCTTCCATGTTGTGTAATAACTAACTTCATGGCTGAGAATATTACCACTTTATTAAACACAACAACACGTAAACAAGAGCGAGACACAGAGAGAGAACAAGAAGCATTGTCACACATTCCAGCTGTGATAATGGAATTTATATTATACACGAGCAGGCATGTGCGTCCTCCAGCCAAGACGACCCCTCTCACAAACACACACACACACACACATAAGCCACCACAGGACCCACCAACCAAACGTACACACACACAGACACACACGAGAGGAGATGAACTCACACGTGGCCATGGGGTAAAAAAAAATGAAACCTTCAATAATACCAAAAAATAGATTGGAAATTTCATCCTTTATGCGGCTAGTGAAGGCGCGCACGCACACCACGACACCCGCCACCCCGGGCCATCTGCACCACGGTCCCTGTTTTTGCCAAGTTCTCGCCAGACCTCGTAATCTTGATGCCCCTCCAGCAAATTGCATAGACCTAATGGAAGTTACGGACACATCATGGAAAAAAAATTAACTTTGATTACCTGAGGCCTAAACCTTTAACCAGAGGGTATTTATAGAGAGGTGGGGAGGAGGGGTGTTGGGGAGGGGAAGGGAAGGGGAGATACGTCATGGATTACCCTCCGGACTAGCCAGCTGCGGGCCATGACGCGTCAGGCTCCCTCCCTCCCTCCCTCCCTCCCTCCCTCCCTCCCTCCATGTAATACTGCGTGAATGATAACGATTCTCTCATCATGCTCAATTTTCGGAGATTAATATATTTTTTGCTCAAGTTGGTCAATTGATGGAAGGTAGTGGGGGGCATCTAGCGGCCGCCAGACGGGTCCTGACCACGCTTTGTGAGGGCTATTTCCTCTCAACTTTTTATCTCGGATCACCTCAACATTACACACCTTGTTTCACCTGAAGATTAGACATCCTGGTTTATTTCACCTTAAAATTAGACACCCTAAATTATGTCATCTTAAGATTAGACACCCCCAACAAAGTTCCTTCACTCATATTTTTTTTTAATTTTGCCACTTACAGCGGCTAGTTTATTGTGCACCCCATACTCATCCTGTGAGTGGTAGCGCAAAAGGATTACAGAGTAGAGTTGACAAAGGGCTGTGTAACTAACCCCCGTGGTCAGGATATTATGGCATTGAATGTTACACAGCATTTTATATGCATTGTTTGTTTAGTTCTGTACATAAAGGGTAACTTATTAGAAGTTGTACAGGCGTGTGAGGCAGTATGTCTGACCTCACACTCTGTTATTCACATTTGCGTGAGAAGTATTCAAGCACATTGAGTGTTTGGTTCTGTACACGAGAACTGATATAGTTACTAGGTGCAAAAAGTGGATACAATCTTAATATGTCGGCTATCTTGCCATTAGAGATGAAGTGTTGTGCCATTTCGCACACAGTGTGCTTGGACCTGTCCCTAAAAGGTTCTATCTTCACACAGTCGAGGACGTAGTGTTCAAGTGTGTGGCCATATGTCTGGCCACACACTTTACATTTAGTTTTGTTTACATCTGCTTGAGGAACATACTGCCAGAGGTACTTATGTCCTAACCTTAATCTAGCGGTTACAACATCTTGTAATGTAGTGATCTTGTTACTTGCTCCATATACATGTTTCACTTGATACATCTCATCATGGTAAACTATTGATCGACTAGTGCCTGTTTGCACTTGTCTACTTGCGTCAAACTCATCAATAAGTTCTTTCCTAATTACAGTTTTAAGGGTTCTTTTTGACAGACCCAAATTGTATTCAACGGTGTCTTTATTAGACTCGAGTTTGGCGAGGGCACCAACTCTGTCATGTTTTATGAGGCCTATGTGAGAGGGGATCCACAACAGCTTGACCTTGACACCCCGGTCAACAAGGCACGCATATTTGTGTCTGGCTTCAGAGACATGAGCGTGACAACCTGAGTGGAGGGTGCCAAGGGCAAGTAGTGAGGATAGAAAGTCGGTGATGATGAGACTGTCAGAGCTGTGGTTTCAACAAGCATAATGGCTTTGAGTATGGCAACTAATTCATTTTGCAGAGTGGATGCCCAGTTCACCTCTGTGTGTGAGAGAGAGAGAGAGAGAGAGAGAGAGAGAGAGAGAGAGAGAGAGAGAGAGAGTGTTTCCTCGTCACAGCTGCTTGCTCTAACACTCCTCCTTCCGCCCTCCCTCCTCTCAGAAACCATCTCCAGATCACACGAAACTTCCATTAAGCTGTAGAGAACCGGAAGTCAGCCAAGATTATTAATACTGCCCATTTGTTCATTTTCTTTATCTTTCTTTACCTTTCTCTTTATTGTCTCTCTTTCTCTTTATTAATTCTCTCTCTTCTTTACGTATAATCATATGTTTTTCATTTAAAAGGTAATTAAAGTTATTTTGTGAAGTTCCCTCAGCACAGTGAAGTGAGGGAGAACAGGAGGCGAAATGGGGGAGAAAAGGGGATGGAATGAGGGAGAAGATGTAGTGAAATGAGGGAGAAATGAGGGTGGAATGAGGGAGAGATGAGGGAGATAAATTCCATCACTGTAGCATCAATCGTTCACGGTCGTCACTGGTAGGTCAGTATATATGACTCGGTGGTGAGCAGGAACTCTCTCTCTCTCTCTCTCTCTCTCTCTCTCTCTCTCTCTCTCTCTCTCTCTCTCTCTCTCTCTCTCTCTCTCTCTCCTGTATCATGTGTTGAAACTACCTGTGGTGCTACTACATGTACTCTGGGTTAACGACACTAACTACATAATTACCCTCACAGATCCCTAATTGTACACGTCATCTTAGTCTGCCTTGGGAGAAGAGAAGGATGTAGAAGGGATAGGGAAGGGGGGAGAGAGGGGGGAAGATGGAGGAGGGGGGCTAGGAGGAGGAGGTGAGGTCAGGTAAATGCAGAAGGGAAGGAGGAAGAGGGGAGAGGGGTCAGGAGGAAGGGGTGGGAGGGAGGAGAGAGGTCAGGAGGATGAGGGGAGGGAGAGAGGATCAGGAGGAAGATTAGGGGGAAGGGAGGAGAGAGGATCAGGCGGAAGATTAGGGGAGGAGGGGGATCAGGCGGAAGATTAGGGAGGGAGAGAGGATCAGGCGAAAGATTAGGAGAGGGAGGAGTGAGGAGGGAGGGGGATCAGGAGGAAGGTGAGGGAGAGAGAGAGAGAGAGAGAGAGAGAGAGAGAGATGGAGGGAGATTAGCAATTAAGGTTAATGCACATCCTGTATATGTCGTGATCAGAGGAAGTGAACTTAACTGGGTAATGGTCTTAACTAGTGATTACCTAATGACCCTCTCTAAACCGGAAGCTCCTCTGGTCCTTAATTCGGTCTCTTAATCCATTGTTTTGGTAGTCCATGGTCTCTATGTCTCGGCCCTCAATTCGGTCTGTGTCTCTGTTTATGGTCTTTTCATCATCGGTCTTTATCTCTTAATAACACCTGTACTGGCTCTTAATAACACCTGTACTGGTCTTAATAACACCTGCACTGGTTTTAATAACACCTGTACTGGCCTCAATAACACCTGTATTGCTTTAATAACACCTGTACTGGCTCTTAATAACACCTGTACTGGCTCTTAATAACACCTGTATGGCCCTTAATAACACCTGTACTGGCCCTTATAACACCTGTACTGGCCTAATAACACCTGTACTGCCTCTAATAACACCTGTACCATAATAACGTCCTCTTCCACCAAAAAGACACCTCTGCTGCGCCATAAAACACCTGTCTTGTATCAAAACACCTGTGCTACGCCTTAATCGCGCACTTGTTCGGCAGCATCCTCCGTACGACGATTTGGGCCGAGATGACCAAGCTTGTACATCTGGCAGCTAGAGGACTGGTTCCGCATTGTTAAAAAATTCTCACGAAATTTTTCCTCAGCGTTAATTATTACGGTAAAGTCTCAGTATAGATTAAACCCGATTTTTTTCCTTTGAGGTGTACCGCAGTTGAGAGTGCGAGTGTTAGATAAATTCTCGTACAACAAGTAAGAGAAAATTTATCATGCAAAGGTGGACACTGGATTGTACGTCTGGCAGCTGGAGACAGCAGCCCACCTGTATATTAGTGCAAGATCAATTTGTCTGCAAGATTAGTGACATGATGACCAGGAGGTGGGTAATGTCAGGGGCTACAGGGCTCAGGTTTTATGGATGATAGACCGTATTTTTAACCTCTCAGGTCCTGCCTCAGTGTGTGTGTTGCGACCTGTGGTGTAATGGTCAACATGCTCGCCTCGCATGCGAGTGGACCCAGGTTCGATCCCCGGGCAGGGTGAAACTATGGGCAAGTTACGCCATTTGCCTCTGTCTACCCAGCAGTAATTGGGGACCTGGATGTTAATCAATTTGCGGATCGTGTTCCGTGGTTAGCCAGTGCAGTTGGCGAGTTGTCCGGTCTTCTCGGACTGTTCCTTGACACTGGTTCATGCAGCTCGGTAACTCAGGGTGTGGTTGTTGTGTTGGCGACAGCTTCTACACCTTAAACAAATTCACGCCTAGGTGGCCCTTGGGCCGCCGGGCCGGCCATCCTCGTTACACGAGGGGCAACCATATATTATTAACTGCAACATAAGGTGAATAATTTACAGTTGGATTCATACACTGCCTGACACACACACACACACACACACACACGTCTATATGAATACAAATTACGTCTAGAGGAGACAGGAATCACCATGACAAAGACAACACACTTATGGTGTAGTTTGGTGTAATGGTGTGGTGTAGTGGGTGATGAATGGAGGGTGTAGTGGTGTGATGTAATGGTGTGGTGTAATGTAATGGTGTGTGTAATGGGTGATGTAATGGTGATGTAATGGTGGTGTAATGTAATGGTGTGGTGTAATGGTATGGTAGTGTGATATAATGGTGTGGTGGTGGTGGTGATAATGGTGGTGTGTGGCGTAGTGGTGATGTAATGGTGTGTGAGTGTAGTGGTGTGATGTAGTGGTAATGCAATGGTGGTGTAGTGGTGTGATGTAATGGTGTGGTGTAGTTGTGTGGTGTAATGGTGTAGTGGTGTGGTGTAATGATGTGGTGTTGTGGTGTAATGTAAAGGTGTAGTGGTGTGATGTAATGGTGTGGTGTAATGGTGGGTGATGTAATGGTGTGGCGTAGTGATGTGATGTAATGGTGTTGTATAGTGGTGTGGTGTAATGGTGTAGTGTGATGTAATGGCGTGGTGTAATGGTGTGGTGTAGTGGTGTGATGTATGGTGTTGATAGTGGTGTGGTGTAATGGTGTAGTAGTGGTGTGTGTAATGGTGTGGTGTAGTGGTGTGATGTAATGGTGTTGTATGGGTGTGGTGTAATGGTGGTGTAGTGGTGTGGTGTAATGGTGTGGTGTTGGGTAAATGTAAAGGTGTGGTGTAGTGGTGTGATGTAATGGTGTGGTGTAGTGGTGGTGTAATGGTGTGGTGTTGTGGTGTAATGTAAAGGTGTGGTGGTGTGGTGTAATGTAAAGGTGTGTAGGGAGGGTGTAATGGTGTGGTGTAACGGTGTGGTGTGATGTAATGGTGTTGTATAGTGGTAAGTAATGGTGTGGTGTAGTGGTGTGATGTGATGATGTTGTATAGTGGTGTGGTGTATTGGGTGTGGTGTATTGTGTGGTGTATTGGTGTGGTGTAGTGGGTGTGGTGTAGTGGTGTGATGTAATGGTGTTGTATAGTGGTGTGGTGTAGTGGTGTGGTGTAATGGTGTCGTATAGTGGTGTGGTGTAATGGTGTTGTGTAGTGGTGTGGTGTATGGTGTGGTGTAGTGGTGTGGTGTAATAGTGTGGTGTAGTGGTGTGATGTAATGGTGTGGTGTAGTGGTGTGGTGTAATGGTGTTGTGGTGTGGTGTAATGGTGTGGTGTAGTGGTGGTGTAATGGTGTTGTATAGTGGTGTAATAAAATGCTGTGGTGTAGTGGTGTGATGTAATGGTGTGGTGTAATGGTGTGGTGTAGTGGTGTGATGTAATGGTGTGGTGTAGTGGTGATGTAGTGGTGTGGTGTAGTGGTGGATGTGGTGTAATGGTGTGATGTGTGGTGTGATGTAGGTGGTGTAATGGTGTGGTGTAGTGTATTGGTGTGGTGTAATGGCAGTGTAGTGGTGTAATGTAATGGTGTGATGTAGTGGTGTGATGTAATGGTGTGGTGTAGCGGTGGGTGTAGTGGTGTGATGTAATGGTGTGGTGTAGTGGTGTGATGTAGTGGTGTGGGTGATGTGTGTAATGGTGTGGTAATGGTGTGGTGTAATGGTGGTGTAGTGTATTGGTGTGGTGTAATGGCAGTGTAGTGGTGTAATGTAATGGTGTGATGTAGTGGTGTGATGTAATGGTGTTGTATAGTGGTGTGGTGTAATGGTGTTGTATAGGTGTGGTGTAATGGTGTGGTGTAGTGGTGTGATTGTAATGGTGGTAATGGTGTGGTGAGGGTGTGATGTAATGGTGTGGTGTAGTGGTGATGTGATGTAATGGTGTTGTGTAATGGTGTGGTGTAGTGGTGTGGTATGGTGTGATAGAGTAGTGTGGTGTTGTGGTGTGGTATAGTGTAGTGGTGGAGTGTGGTGTAATGATGTAGTGTGGTGAAGCAGGTAGTGTGGTGTTGTGTAAAGGTGTGGTGTGATGTAATGGTGTGGTGTATTGTGGTGTAGTGGGTGTAGTGGTATCGTGTAGTGTGGTGTAGTGGTGTGTTATGGTGTGACGTGGTGGTGTAGTGACAGTGTAGCGAGACAACAACAGATGGTGTAATATAGTGACATTGTAGTGAGACAACAACAGATGGTGTAATATAGTGACAGTGTAGTGAGACAACAACAGATGGTGTAATATAGTGACAGTGTAGTGAGACAACAACAGATGGTGTAATATAGTGACAGTGTAGTGAGACAACAACAGATGGTGTAATATAGTGACAGTGTAGTGAGACAACAACAGATGGTGTAATATAGTGACAGTGTAGTGAGACAACAACAGATGGTGTAATATAGTGACAGTGTAGTGAGACAACAACAGATGGTGTAATATAGTGACAGTGTAGTGAGACAACAACAGATGGTGTAATATAGTGACAACAACACTGTAGCCTGTAGGAGACACAACATGGGTCTCTCTCTCTCTCTCTCTTTAGATGCCTCAAGAAGTTTATGTTTTTACGATATACTAAAGTTTATTGTACAGATAAAGGATTCACTACCAGCTGAACGAGTTACAAATCGTTCCTTTTGTTCTGATCCTATTCTGGGCTGTAAGTGTGGTCGGATCCCACTCTCGGGGGAGTTGTATCGGCCAGAGTCGTGTCTATTGTTACCGCGTTTATGGCACTTATTGTGTGGAACTTGTACCAGGTCCGGCGTGATTACTCTTTTGTGTCTTGAACTCGATTTTGTAATATTTAGACCCGGGCGTCTTTTGTGTTGGAAGGGCTAGGGGTTTTGTGGGTGGGTGGGAGAGAGGGAGGGGTTGTTAGGATAGTTTAAGGGTGGGTGGGTAGCTGAGGGACCGGGGTAGTGGGTGGTAGTGGTGATGGATAGGTAGGTGGGTAGATAGATAGATGGAAAGGATTAGGTAGGGTGGGGTGATAGTAATGGTGGTAGATGGGGATAGGGAATAGATGGAGAGATTCGTACTAGTGGGTGACGAGTAGGTACATGGGTAGGGTGGAAGTAGTAGGAATGGGCGGGAGTAAATGAAATGGGTGGGCGGTGGGTGGTGGGGGCAGTGGTTCCCCAAACACAGAGACACTCGGAGGCCCCTGGCAGGACGAGAGAGCCAAACCGCACGTTTTATTGATCTTCTCGTGAGGATGACAGGACGCCCCCTGCTCTGCCCTCCTCCGCTATACATATGCAAAGAAGACTAAACTACTTGTGGCCGCCATAAACAGATTTTTATAATGAGTAAGACCAAAAAACACTCAATGGGGGGAGGGGTGAGAGGGTGAGGGAGGGGATGAGGGAGCTGGGAGGGAGGGGAGAGAATGTCGGGGAGGTTTAGGATGGGGGAGTACAGGGAGAGAAAGGGGTGAAGGACCTGGGGAGGGGTGGGGGTGAGGAAGAAAGACGAGTGAGGGAGAGGACAGGGAGTGAGGAAGGGTTAGGATGGGGGTGCAGAGGGAGGGAATGGGTGAGATGTTGGATGAAGGATTAAGATAAGGGAGGGATAGTGGGTGAGAGAAATTGAAGGGGGATGAGGAAGAGGGGAGAGAGAGAGAGAGAGAGAGAGAGAGAAAATGTCTACAGACTCTACACCTTAATTATGCATACCTGTCTTTCCTAATGTATATATCTGGCTCTCAAAGTATGCATATATGAATATTCGAATGTATGTATATAGGTCATCTAGGTATATAGCCGGCTCTGTATATCTGGCTATCTGGCTCATATCCTGTATATATCTGGCTCTCCAGGTGTCAACACGTGGCGCTATAACATGACACCTGACTCTAATGATATGTTTACAAATTTGCAGCGAGAAAACACGACAAAACAAACCTAACCTAATCTAATCTAATCTATCTGTTACCTGAGGGGGACACAGAAAACAAATTAACTATAAACAAAAGAATCCCAGTAAACAAAATCACTGTTAACAAAATCCCAGCAAACAAAATCCCAGCAAACAAAATCCCAGTAAACAAAATCCCAGCAAACAAAATCCCACTAAAGAAAATCACATCCCACAATCACCCATTACTCTGAGTCTTGAAACAAAACAATACCGCTTTTGATCTTTCGTGTGATGTTGAACTTAAGGTCAATGAGATGAGATACACCTCACTAATCTTAATACTCAGTTCACTTGTCTGGGAGATGCGTCCGTGGAGACCAGACCTTAAACATTAACAAGCGTCCGTGGAGACCAGACCTTAAACATTAACAAGTGTCCGTGGAGACCAGACCTTAAGCATTAACTAACGTCCGTGGAGACCAGACCTTAAACATTAACAAGCGTCCGTGGAGACCAGACCTTAAGCATTAACTAACGTCCGTGGAGACCAGACTAAACATTAACAAGGTCCGTGGAGACCAGACCTAAGCATTACTAACGTCCGGAGACCAGACCTTAAACATTAACAAGCGTCCGTGGAGACCAGACCTTAAACATTAACAAGTCCGTGGAGACCAGACCTTAAACATTAACTAACGTCCGTGGAGACAGACCTTAAACATTAACAAGCGTCCGTGGAGACCAAGACCTTACATTAACTAACGTCCGTGGAGACCAGACCTAAACATTAACAAGCGTCCGTGAGACCAGACCTTAAACATTAACTAACGTCCGTGGAGACCAGACCTTAAACATTAACTAACGTCAGTGGAGACCAGACCTAAACATTAACTAACGTCCGTGAGACCAAACCTAAACATTAACAAGCGTCCGGAGACCAGACTTAAACATTAACAAGCGTCCGTGGAGACCAGACCTTAAACATTATGGGATTTAACATTCGACGTAAGACATTTTAAAACTGTCTTAACATTTACTAAACTAAACTTGATTATTGTTTATTTCTTATTATTTTTGAGGATGTGTCTTGATTTTCGTTGATTATTTTTTGTTTATTTGTGATTTTTTTACGAGAGGAAGGAGAAAATCATGTGGAATTTATACTTAATGCAACTTGTTAGTGTACGTTTACATACGATGGTGATCTTATTCCTGTGAATGTTTGACTAAGACTGCTTCCTATTCACACTTACCAGGGACCCTTTTAGTATGGTGGTCTGTTTTATTGTTATTCATCTGCCTAGGAAAACCCTTCGTTAAAAAGTCTTCGTTAAAAAGTCTTCATTAAAAGCCTTACTCAAAAAGCCGTACTCAAAAAAACTTACTCAGAAAAGCCTTACTCAAAAAAGTCTTACTCAAAAAAAAATTGATAGAAAACCTCACCTCAAAGAACATCCATCAAAAAGTCAGTTAGGTTAGGCGAGCACAAGTCTGACTACACGCTATAAACTATAAGACCCAGTGTTGTTATAGAGTGTGTGTGGTGGTGATCCCCTGACTACCTGCCGACTTGCCCGCCGCTGACACGTAACGACCTACTGACAAGTGGCGAAAGGAATGCCATTAACAAGCGTAACCCCATTTAATTACCTGATAATTGGATCCACGCCTGGGCCATGCCTTGTTATGAACTAAATGCCACCAAGAAAGACGCGAGGTGGGAAAAAAAATTAAAATATACCCCGGAAAGTCACTCTGTATCTAAACATTTTTATCAATTTATTTCGTTCGTGAATAAAATACGTATAAATATCCCAATTCAGGATTAAAAACTTAAAATATATAAGCCGTATTTATTCTTATTTAATCCCGTATCCTCTTTTCCCAAACTACTATTATCAGCTTGTAATTGAATCCGGATTAGAAATAGACGAACGAAACTGCTCCAGCATCCCTGGGTGGGAGAGGAGCGGACTTGTGGCCGTCAATCGCGCCTGAACCAAGCGTGGCATGACTCAGAGGATCCCATTCAACTTTAATCCGTTCCGATACTTTTTTCAGGCCAGGAGCGGCGGGGGACACAAGCAGATTCACGACCCTATTATATTGCGCGTGTCTCAATGTGTAGGCCTGACTTCCTTCCTCTCCTCTCAAAGTGTGTGTGTGTGTGTGTGTGTGTGTGTGTGTGTGTGTGTGTGTGTGTGTGTGTCAGTGCAATTGACCTCAGCAAATGAATTCAATCAAACAAAGACTAGAGAAACTATTACTACTCACTTAAACACCCCCTCCTCCCCCTCTACCCCCCTCTACCCCCCTACCCCCTCTCCCCCTTCTCCCTCCCTCCCTCCCTCCCCTCTCTACCCCCTCTCTACCCCCTCCCTCCCTCCCCCTCTCTACCCCCTCCCCCACTAGAGTTTCCTGCCTGGCAAATGACACCTGTTCACCCTCACCTTAATAAATATACAGATTTAAGACCCTCCCTCGCTTAATTGGCAACAATGACTTCTGCTACGGTAGTTGAGACGTGTTTTGTTTTAAGTCATGCTCTGGCAACGATGCTTGGATGGATGGCTGGATGGATTTTCGGAGTAATAGATGAATAAATGGATGAACCGATAGAGGGAGGTCGGATGCTGTGTGTGTGTGTGTGTGTGTGTGTGTGTGTGTGCTACGACGGACAGCTTTAAGCAGTAAGTGTGCGGGGGGGACAAGTTTCTTTACGCCATTTGCCTCTGTCTACCCAGCAGTAATTGGGGACCTGGATGTTAATCGATTTGCGGATGATGTTCCGGGGTAATGGTTAGCCAGTGCAGTTGGCGAGTTGCCCGGTCTTCTCGGACTATTCCTTGACACTGGGTCATGCAGCTCGGTAACTAAAGGTGTGGTTGTTCTGTTGGCGACAGCTTCTACACCTTAAAATGAATTCACGCCTAGGTGGCCCTTGGGCCGGCCATCCTCCTACACGAGGGGCAACCATTATATTATATAATGGACTCGTGACTGAGGCCAGGTAGGTTTCAATGTCAGACAATATGTCCTTCACAATTTTTCAGTTTTCCACCGTAATGATCTTCTTCTTCTTCTTCTTCTTCTTCTTCTTCTTCTTCTTCTTAACATGACAAACATTCACTACATTATTTTCAAAGTATCTCGACAACAATACTACATCTCCAACTGGTCCTCCTCCTCCTCCACCACTTCCCGGAATTCGCGCCAACTGTCAAAAACCTGAGGCGGTAAAGTCCACATAAAACCCAATAATATGCACTTAAGATACCCACACTCTTGACTTTTATTGTGATTTATTCCATCACCACGGCGACAAAAACACCATCAGAATCCATGTTTACGTATTTTGCACCTGGAGTCGAGACGGGAAACATTTGAGCATAGCCGGTGGATCTCATTATCTCCCAGGTGGTGTTCGATCCTCTATCAACCTGTTTAATCCGATTCAATCATCTATACAGTACTATCAAATCAATGTACTTATACTTTACATAAAAAAATGACAATCACTTACTGTTTATATATCAAATTATTTAATACTTTGGAGAAATCTCATCCACGAAGAGATTTTTTAAGAGAATTATTATTATTTTTTTTTTTAGAGAGACTTTATATCATTGTCAAGATTGTGGTGGTTGGCGCCAAACACGATCACATCCCTTATAGCCGATGCTCACCACAATAAACGCTGACTCGACAGTGATCTGAACCCATTCTATCCCCTTTAGACATGGATGGCAACACAAGAAAGACGCAGCGACTGTCGTATGATGGAATGGGTTGAGGGGTTGTGTGATGAATGGCTGTCTTCTTCCTCGCCCCTGAAAAGATCTTTGATAGGATGAAGGTAAATACGAGTAATCATTTATCTCAGGTGTAATAAGTGGCGTAGAGGTGGTTATATGTGGTGGTCTGTGGTGAGTTGTGGTGGTCTGTGGTGAGTTGTGGTGGTCTGTGGTAGTTGTGGTCTTTGTGAGTTGTGGTGGTGTGTGGTGAGTTGTGGTGGTCTGTGTGAGTTGTGGTGGTCTGTGGTGAGTTGTGGTGGTGTGTGGTGAGTTGTGGTGGTCTGTGGTGAGTTGTGGTGGTCTGTGGTGAGTTGGGTGTGTGTGGTGAGTTGTGGCGGTGTGTGGTGAGTTGTGGTGGTCTGTGGTGAGTTGTGGTGGTCTGTGGTGAGTTGTGGTGGTCTGTGGTGAGTTGTGGTGGTCTGTGGTGAGTTGTGGTGGTCTGTAGAGTTGTGGCGGTGTGTGGTGAGTTGTGGTGGTCTGTGAGTGGTGGTCTGTGGTGGTTGGGTGGTCTGTGGTGAGTTGTGGTGGTCTGTGGTGAGTTGTGGTGCTCTATGGCGGTCTGTGGTTGTCTGTGGTGAGTTGTGGTGGTCTGTGATGAGTTGTGGTTGTTTGTGGTGAGTTGTGGCGTGGAGTTGTGGTGGTCTGTGGTGATGTGGCGGGTGTGTGGTGAGTTGTGGTGTCTGTGGTGAGTGTGGTGGTCTGTGGTGAGTTGTGGTGGTCTGTGGTGAGTTGTGGTGGTCTGTGGTGAGTTGTGGCGGTCTGTGGTGAGTTGTGTGTCTGGTGAGTTGTGGTGGTCTGTGGTGAGTTGTGGCTACATGTGACTATCTGTGGCTATATGTGGTAATGAGAGAAAGTGTCTATCGCGCCAACACAATCTATCGTATTAGATGAAAGTTTTAATGGCGCCAAAATTATATACTAAGACAACAGGAACTAAAACACCGTCTCTTACATCCAATTAGAATGAGAGAATTAACGTTAAAGTCTTTCAAAGTCTATTGCCATTGGTCGATTTCTCAGATAGATATTTTCTTGTGACTGAAGGTGTAAAAATTATCTTAATATATGACTAAATTAGCTTTTAATACGAGTAAGTTTGAAGCTTCGTTAGTGAGTAATGTGACGTGACGTGAGGTAATGTGACGTGACGTGACGTTTGCAAAGATGTGGTAGGTGTGACGAGGGGAGGCTGGAGGGAGGTTGGGTGTGAGGTAGGGAGGGAGGTTAGGTGTGAGGTAGGGAGGGAGGTTAGGTGTGAGGTAGGGAGGTAGGGCGGGAGGTTAGGTGTGAGGTAGGGTAGGGCGGGAGGTTAGTGTGAGGTAGGGAGGTAGGGCCGGAGGTTAGGTGTGAGGTAGGCGGGAGGTTAGGTGAGGTAGGGAGGTAGGGCGGGAGGTTAGGTGTGAGGTAGGGCGGGAGGTTAGTGTGAGGTAGGAGGTAGGGCGGGAGGTTAGGGTGTGTAGGGAGGTAGGTTAGGTGTGAGGTAGGAGGTGGGCGGAGGTTAGGTGTGAGGTAGGGATAGAGAGAGGACAAAACACAGATACAGAGTGGATAATAATAACATATTAACATGGCTGAGCCAGTTGAGAACCTGAGCTCTCTTTGAGGCACCTGATATATACTATACATTTATCTCAAGGAAGTATTATGTAACATTTAGTATCATCTGGAATAGTACAACAGCATGGTGGTAATAAGAACATCTCATAGTGTTACCACGGTTATCACTTCAA
Source organism: Homarus americanus (assembly GCF_018991925.1). Classification (NCBI taxonomy): domain Eukaryota; kingdom Metazoa; phylum Arthropoda; class Malacostraca; order Decapoda; family Nephropidae; genus Homarus; species Homarus americanus. The sequence continues at coordinate 5,329,469 of NW_024731054.1, read as the reverse complement.
TATTTATTTGTTTTATTTATTTATTATTATTATTTTTGTTTATATTATAAGTATATACATAATTTACAGTGGAATTGATTTACATAAATATGATAAGGGAGGGAAGCAGTACAACAGGGGTTATATTAAGGTGGAACAAGAGGACAGAGCTGTCAGGATTATGTCTAGTTGGCAATTATGTTTATTGCAATGGTAATTTCTTATCTATTTACATGATAAGTTCCGATAAAACGGTTTTGATGGTACAATAAAAGCAGGTAATGTAAATATAGTAGGTATTACAGGAAATATTAATACTTAGACAATAGATATTCCTTAAGAGATGATTTAAAGGAAGGGAGCGTTGGGTGTAGGGGGGAGGCAGAGGGTAGGGAGGGAGGGTAGTGAGGGAGGGAGGCAGAGGGTAGGGAGGAGGGTAGTGAGGGAGGGAGGCAGAGGGGTAGGGAGGGAGGGTAGTGAGGGAGGGAGGCAGAGGGTAGGGAGGAGGGTGGTGAGGAGGGAGGAGGGAGGTATATAAAACAGCTGACCAGTCTATTCATGTACAAGAACGGTTGGGTTGAGGTGTTTTACAATCCGGCTCCACAAAAACCCTCCTCACTGCTGACGTTTATAAACTTTTAGTGATTTTTTTGAACGAATAAACTTTAAAATGAAACAAAATGAAGCCCAAGATCATTGTTTATTTTGACCATTTTTATTCGGGAAGAAACTGATTATTCTAAAATTATTTACTTATATCTTTAAAAAAAACTAAAGATTTATATGAATAAATTTTTTAACCCGTGACAAAAAATTAAATATAAATCGGATCTAATTTATTTTATTTGTTTTCTTGTCCTTTATTTATTTTTCCCTATTGTTTATGTATTTGTTTTTGCTTAGTTGTTATTTGTTCCTTCTTCATTCCTTCCAGAACCTCCCTCCCTCCCTCCCTCCTCCCTCCTCCCTCCCTCCCTCCCTCCACCCTGCCCCTCCCTCCCTCCCTCCCTCCACCCTGCCCCTCCCTCCTCCTCCCTCCCTCCCTCCTCCCTCCTCCCTCCCTCCCTCCCACCCTGCCCCTCCTCCCTCCTCCCTCCCTCCCTCCCTCCCTCCCTCCCTCCCTCCCTCCCTCCACGTTAAGTTCCCTTCCCTACTCCCTCCTTTCTCCCATCTATCCCTCTTCCTCTCCCCTTATCATCCCTCTTCCTCCCAAATCTTCCTGCAACCCCCACCCCTCCTTCCCTCTTCCAACATTACTTCCCCCAGACACCTCCTCTTCCCCCCTTCTTCCCCTCCTCCTCCCCCTCCTCCTCCCCTATTCCCCCACCAGAACTACCCCGCCTTCCCATTAATCTATCCCTGACGCCCGCGGTTATGGTCGTTACAACAACTACCCTCCCTCCCCCGTACGTAACTGGCGGACAAATGTCCCACCCTCGATGACGAATCACATATCAAAGAGGGTTGGATCACCCTTAGAGATTCTGATCGTCTTCTGGTGCAGCTGCCAAGGTCTCTCTCTCTGTGTCCTAACGTTATATTTAAGGGAAACAACAACATCACTGTATACAACTAATACTATCAACTCAAGAAGATAAATGTCATGAAAAATCAGTAATAAAAGACAGTCTGTCACGTCCTCATGACAGACAGGAGAATAACAGGCATAGTGTCATGAGAGGCGGCCAGTGTTGAGAGAGTACCACGAACGGGACAGATTCGTTGGCTTGTGTTCATGTCAAAGTTCGTGACGTCATTAATCTTACTGTTATGACGTCATTATTGTTATATCTTTGACGTCATTACTTGCACCAGAGTAACGTCATTGCCTCTACTACTATGACGTCAATACTTTCACCACTATGACATCATTACCTGCACTGCTATGACGTCATTATCTACACCACCGTAACCAAAACAAAACTGGTTATTCATCAAGCTCCCTCCAACCTTCCAGTGAGTTATATCAGTGACCAGCAGATGGCAACACTGAACACCTTGCGTATCTCTACCTTCTTTTGTTATGGCGGGAAAGTCACTTAGCGCGCCCGGAGGTCCATACGCCCGTGTTCTTAAGCCACTTAGCGAGCCAACGCCCGTGTTCTAATCATAGCGCCCGGAGGTCCATACGCCCGTGTTCTTAAGCCACTTAGGTGTCATCTGCCTCTTGACTCCTGAGAACGCTTCCAACTGGCTTAACTACGACCCGCGATAATTACTGCTACGATAATTACTGAAGGTTAATGGGATTATTTAAACTACGATACTACGATAATTACTGAAGGTTAATGTGATTTTTTAAACTACGATACTACGATAATTACTGAAGGTTAATGGGATTATTTTAAACTACGATACTACGATAATTACTGCGATAATTGAAGGTTAATGTTAAACGATAATAATACGAAGGTTAATTGATTTTTAACACATACACGATAATTACTGAAGGTTAATATGATTTTTTAAACTACGATACTACGATAATTACTAAAGGTTAATGGGATTATTTTAAACTACGATACTACGATAATTACTGAAGGTTCTACTTGTCTTACTAACTACGGATATGAAGACTTAGTAATGATCCCACACTAACTACGACACAACAGACGTAGGTAAATATCGCCCATTATATTAGTTAATTTTTTGTTACCAATTTTATAAACAGGAAAATTTAACGTACGAATCGGGAGAAATTAGAACACTGTCTTCATATGGTTGGATATTGATCGATTTTGTCAGGTTTCGGACATATTATTGGTGGGTGTTTGGTGAGGTAACTACTTCAACCAAGGGAAGATTATTATCATTTGTCAAAGATTACGAATGAGAGTGGATCATTGTGTACACCCAAAATGCACGCGCACACACACACACACACACACACACACACACACACACACAAACGGCTCACATCACTCAGGAGGCTCTCGGTCACCCAGGAGGCTCTGGGTTACCTAGAGGCTCTCAGATCACCCAGAAGGCTCTCAGGTCACCCAGGAGGCTCAGATCACCCAGGAGGCTCGATCACCCAGGAGCTCTCGGAACCCAGGAGGCTCGATCACCCAGGAGGCTCTCAGGTCACCCAGGAGGCTCTCAGGTCACCCAGGAGGCTCTCAGGTCACCCAGGAGCTCTCAGATCACCCAGGAGCCCAGATTACCCAGGAACTCTCAGATAGGTGGGGTGATGTGTACGTGCGTAAGAGTGTGTGTGTGTGTGTGTGTGTGTGTGTGTGTGTGTGTGTGTGTGTTTAAGTCATTTACCCCAAAACTGATAGGACTAATGAAGCACAGTACTAATTGAACCTTATTCAAATAATACCTTTAGACCCCCATTACGGCCGGGGCCCTAACACTGGGACCCATTAGGACCTGCACCACACCCCAGATGGTCGTTCAACATAGGCATATAGTGACGTCAGACTCTACGGACACACCAACCACTGTTTGACTATTCTCTCGTGTGTTATTATTGTTATTGATATTATTATTATTATTATTACTATTAGAAGCAATAGTAAACATATTTATATTAGTGATAAGATGTTGGTGTATCGTATTTTAGGGTAGGTTAGGTTAGGTTAGGTTAGGTTTCTTTATCGTCTTCGTAAACAATATTGACAACACTATAAGTACCCAACACTTACTTACAAATTACTTTTATACTTATGAAAGAGTTAAGATATTTTGGCTGTTGACAATGAGATGAACTTATGAACACGGGAGGTTAGATGTAAGAGAGAGAGAGAGAGAGAGAGAGAGAGAGAGAGAGAGAGAGAGAGAGAGAGGTTGGCCTTTCCACCACGATGAATACAAAGTTGAAACGGTCCAGCACCAGACAGTATTGGGTGTTGAACGGTCCAGCACCAGACAGTATTGGGTGTTGAACGGTCCAGCACCAGATAGTATTGGGTGTTGAAATTGTCCAGCACCAGAGCGGCATTTTTGGTGCTGAACGGTCCAGCACCAGACAGTAAGTATTGGGTGCTGAACGGTCCAGCACCAGACAGCATTGCGCTGAACGGTCCAGCACCAGACAGTATTGGTGTTGAACGGTCCAGCACCAGACAGTATTAAAAGGAACGGTCCAGCACGACAGTATTGGTGTTGAACGGTCCAGCACCAGACAGTATTAAAAAAGGCTGGAACGGTCCAGCACCAGATAGTATTGGGTGTTGAACGGTCCAGCACCAGACAGTATTAAAAGCTGGAACGGTCCAGCACCAGACAGTATTGGGTGCTGAAACGGTCCAGCAGCCCGTATAGGTGGCTTGGGTGCTGAAATCTGTCCAGCACCAGAGCCAGTATTGGGTGTTGAACGGTCCAGCACCAGACAGTATTGGGTGCTGAACGGTCCAGCACCAGACAGTATTGGGTGTTGAACGGTCCAGCACTGTGACAGTATTGGGTGCTGAACGGTCCAGCACCAGACAGTATTAAAAGCTGAACGGTCCAGCACCAGACAGGCATTGGGTGTTGAACGTCCACACCAGACAGTATTGGGTGCTGAACGGTCCAGCACCAGACAGTATTGGGTGCTGAACGGTCCAGCACCAGACAGCAGTATTAAGGTGCTGAACGGTCCAGCACCAGACAGTGCATTAAAAGGAAACGGTCCAGCACCAGACAGTATTGGGTGCTGAACGGTCCAGCACCAGACAGTATTAAAAGGAACGGTCCAGCACCAGGACAGTATTGGGTGCTGGAACGGTCCAGCACCAGACAGTATTGGGTGTTGAAATCTGTCCAGCACCAGACAGTATTGGGTGCTGAACGGTCCAGCACCAGACAGTACTGTGTTGAACGGTCCAGCACCAGACAGTATTAAAAGCTGAACGTCCAGCACCAGACAGTATTGGGTGTTGAACGGTCCAGCACCAGATGTAGTATTGGGTGCTTGAACGGTCCAGCACCAGACAGTATTAAAAGGAACGGTCCAGCACCAGATAGTATTGGTGCTGAACGGTCCAGCACCAGACAGTATTGGGTGCTGAACGGTCCAGCACCAGACAGCATTGGGTGTTGAACGGTCCAGCACCAGACAGTACTGGGTGACGAAACGGTCCAGCACCAGACAGTATTGGTGTTGAACTGTCCAGCACCAGACAGTATTGGGTGTTGGAACGTCCAGCACCAGATAGTATTGGGTGCTGAACGGTCCAGCACCAGACAGTATTGGGTGTTGAACGGTCCAGCACCGGTGACAAAGTTATTGGGTGCTGAACGGTCCAGCACTGTGACAGTATTAAAAGGAACGGTCCAGCACCAGACAGTATTGGGTGTTGAACGGTCCAGCACCAGACAGTGGCTGGTGTTGGAACGGTCCAGCACCAGACAGTATTGGTGCTGAAACGGTCCAGCACCAGACAGTATTGGGTGCTGGAACGGTCCAGCACCAGACAGTATTGGGGTGTTGAACCGTCCAGCACCAGACAGTATTGGGTGTTGAACGGTCCAGCACCAGAGCCAGTATTGGGTGCTGAACGGTCCAGCACCGACAGTATTGGGTGCTGGAACGGTCCAGCACCAGACAGTATTGGGTGTTGAACGGTCCAGCACTAGACAGTATTGGGTGTTGAACGGTCCAGCACTAGAAGTATTGGGTGATGAACGGTCCAGCACCAGACAGTATTGGGTGCTGGAACGGTCCAGCACCAGACAGTATTGGGTGTTGAAACTGTCCGTAGACAGTATTGTGTTGAAACGCAGGTCCAGCACCAGACAGTATTGGGTGTTGAAACGGTCCAGCACCAGACAGTATTGGGTGTTGAACGGTCCAGCACCAGACAGTATTGGGTGCTGGAACTGTCCAGCACCAGACAGTATTGGGTGCTGAACGGTCCAGCACCAGACATTATTAGTGCTGAAACGGTCCAGCACTGTACAGTATTGGGTGTTGGAAACGGTCCAGCACCAGACAGTATTGGGTGTTGAAACGGTCCAGCACCAGAGATAGTATTGGGTGATGAACGGTCCAGCACCAGACAGTATTGGGTGCTGGAACGGTCCAGCACCAGACAGCATTGGGGTGTTGAAACGGTCCAGTACCAGACAGTATTATGTTGAAACGGTCCAGCACCAGACAGTATTGGGTGTTGAACGGTCCAGCACCAGACAGTACTGGTGTTGAACGGTCCAGCACCAGACAGTACTGGGTGAATGGAATGGCCCAGCACCAGACAGCATTGGGTGCTGGAACGGTCCAGCACCAGACAGTACTGGGTGCTGAACGGTCCAGCACCAGACAGTAAGTATTGGGTGTTGAACGGTCCAGCACTGAGACAGTATTGGGTGCTGAACGGTCCAGCACCAGAGTTGTGTATTGGGTGCTGAACGGTCCAGCACCAGACAGTATTGGGTGCTGAACGGTCCAGCACCAGACAGTATTGGGTGTTGAACGGTCCAGCAGCGTGACAGTATTGGTGTTGAACGGTCCAGCACCAGACAGTACTGGGTGCTGGAACGGTCCAGCACCACAGTATTGGGTGTTGAATCTGTCCAGCACCAGACAGTATTGGGTGCTGAACGGTCCAAAGCACCAGACAGTACTGGGTGATGAACGGTCCAGCACTGTAGACAGTACTGGTGATGAACGTCCAGCACCAGACAGTACTGGGTGTTGAACGGTCCAGCACCAGACAGTATTGGGTGCTGAACGGTCCAGCACCAGACAGTACTGGGTGATGAACGGTCTAGCACCAGACAGTACTGGGTGATGAATTGGTCCAGCACCAGACAGTACTGGGTGTTGAACGGTCCAGCACCAGACAGTATTGCGTTGGAAATTCAGCACCAGAGGTATGGCTGGGTGCTAACGTATCCAGCACCAGATAAAAGTATTGGGTGTTGAACGGTCCAGCAGCAGACAGTATTGGGTGCTGAACGGTCCAGCACCAGACAGTATTGGGCGCTGAACGGTCCAGCACTGGCATTAAAGTATTGGGTGTTGGAACGGTCAAAGACCAGATAGTACTGGGTGATGAAATCGGTCCAGCACCAGACAGTATTGGGTGCTGGAACGGTCCAGCACCAGACAGCAGCCTGGGTGTTGAACGGTCCAGCACCAGACAGTATTGGGTGTTGAACGGTCCAGCACCAGACAGTATTGGGTGTTGAACGGTCCAGCAGCAGACAGTATTGGGTGTGCTGAACGTCCAGCACCAGACAGTATTGCGTTGAACGGTCCAGCACCAGACAGTACCGGTGCTGAACGGTCCAGCACCAGACAGTACTGGGTGTTGAACGGTCCAGCACCAGACAGTATTAAAAGTTGAACGGTCCAGCACCAGACAGTATTAAAGTTGAACGGTCCAGCACCAGACAGTACTGGTGTTGAACGGTCCAGCACCAGACAGTATTGGGTGTTGAAACGTCCAGCACCAGACATTATTGGGTGTTGAACGGTCCAGCACCAGACAGTATTGGGTGTTGAACGGTCCAGCACCTCGTCGTCCAATATTGGGTGTGAACTCAGACCTCTGCGCCTCCCACCGTAATTATAACTCAGGGAGAAGAGGAGCCATGTCCAATAACAGGGTAGGAAGGGAAGTGGCAATAAACCAGGAGAGGCACGAGAGAGTAGGAGTAACAAATCCAACTAAGCCAGTAGCCGCCATAATTAGCTCCGCCCGCCCTACCCTCCTTGGGCTCCCTGCAACCACACACACACACACGCTTTGAAGGGCGCTTAATTTTGCGCTACTTATACTATCTCCCTCTCTTCTTCTGAGATAAATTTTGCTCTTAGAGGAGTTAAAGCGTCAGTTGTTGCTGCCGGTGTGCTGTTGTGGACGCCGTGAGGTGGTCAGTCGTGTAAATAATGACGACATATCAGGTATTTACCAACTGCTAGCTTGGGTGCGCCCGCTCGCCGTCTATGCTTAGGGCACTGATGCGTCCCGGTGGTGCCTCTGACTTGGCCTTCCTTATAGACACGCATAACGCCATTTCAAGCTCATTTTCTATATCTATGGTGATAGTTATCAAATTTTACATTAATTCATTAGTTACCCCAAGATATACAAGACAATAAGTCACAGAAAACGATGAATGACTCGAACCCGGGATACGGACTTATAAGCTATCGAAGGTGTCCGAGTTGCGGTTCCATTTGGCATTTGCACACACACACACACACACACACACAGGGGCCCCAAACTGACCATCATCGGAGGCGTTAAAATGTACACGTCATTCATTTGATTCACAAGTGGAGGAAGTCAAGGACCTACCCTGTTCTTTACCCGCATCCATGCCACCATTACCCCGAGAAAAATGTGGGTTTCAATCCTTCCCGCGGGATTTACGACGCCAGAGACGGACGGACGGACGGGGAGGGGGGAGAGAGGGGTGGGGTGGGAAGGAGAGGGTAGGAGAGAGGGAGGAAGGAGGGAGGGAGAGAAGGAGGTAGGAGAGAGAGGGTAGAAAAGATGGAGGGAAGGAGGGAGGGAGAGAGATGGTAGGAGGGAAGGAGAGAGGAAAATAGGAGGAATGGAGGGTGTGAAAGAGAGGATAGGTGGAGGAGAGAGGGAGGGTAGGAGAGGGAGGGAGAAGTGTCAGGTGGATGATGTCGTCCCGCGAGTAACCAGGTTTATGGTCTGCCCAGCGCTCACCGCTAATTGGATATATTGGAAAGTTTATGTACGTCAGGTATTGGCTACCTGTGTTCTGCCTCCTCTTACCTGTCTCCCTCTACCTATCAGTCTGTCTGTACTTGAGCCTTTCTCTCTGTCTGTATGTGTATGTATTTACCCGTCTGTCTGTTCGGTGTGTGTGTGTGTTTACTTCTCTGTCTGTCGTCTGCCTGTCTGTCTGTTCCTCTGTTGCTGTCTGTTTATTAACTCTCCTTGTTACTCTCTCTCTCTCTCTCTCTCTCTCTCTCACACACACTGTCTGTCACTCTTCATCTACCTGAGAATCCCTTTTTTCTTTAACATTTTGAGGGTGGCATTAATATTTCTGCGTGGACTAGAATAGTTTCTTTTGTTTATCTTTTGTTTGGTTCTATTTAATCTTTTGTTAGTTTTGATTTCGTGTTTATTATTGTTTATATACATGTAATACCTGTACTGTCTGGGTATATTGTTTGTTTACCTGTACTGTTTATGTATAGGTTAAATCAAGTTAAGATTATTAAATGATTTTACACACTCTCTCTCTCCTGTGTATTTCTCCAGTGACTCAGCCTCCCGAACCCGGAACTTCGAGCCAAAACCGAACCCGAACTTTCATGTTAAAATCCAGGTTAGGTTAGGTTAGTTGAGTTAGTTAGGTTAGGTTAGGTTAGAAGTTAGATGGGGTTAGGTTATATTACAGACACTTGAAGTTAGGTTAAGTTATGTATGGAATATAAATAAGTTAGATTAGATTATGTTAAGTTACGGGTGATAATGAGAGGCTTATAACTTAAAGTTGGTCTGTTTTAATTAATGTCTCAAGCTGTGGCTGTGTTTAGTGGACGTAAATTACCTCCAGCTGTGGGCTGGGGGTTGGGGTGGGTGTTGATTGTATGGGGGTTGATTGTGTGTGTGTGTGTGTGTGTGTGTGCGTGCTTAGAGTCTAACATAAGGTGTTCAGGTGAGGATAGGAAGGTGTCTGTTAGTTCTTGGGTTGAGACGGATTGGGACATCTTAGAACCGGGGAGTCTTAGGAACCAGTCAACATTGGGGACACTAAACTGGGTCTGTTAGGATTGGGGACACTAAAACCGGGGTCTGTTAGGATTGGGGACATTAAACTGGGGTCTGTTAGATTGGGGACACTAAAGCTGGGGTCTGTTAGGATTGGGGACACTAAAGCTGGGGTCTGTTAGGATTGGGACACTAAAGCTGGGGTCTGTTAGGATTGGGGACACTAAAGCTGGGGTCTGTTGGGATTGGACACTAAAGCTGTCTGTTAGGATTGGGGACACTAAACTGGGGTCTGTTAGGATTGGGGACACTAAAACTGGGGTCTGTTAGGATTGGGGACACTAAAACCGGGGTCTGTTAGGATTGGGGACACTAAACTGGGGTCTGTTAGGATTGGGGACACAAAACTGGGGTCTGTTAGGATTGGGGCCCATTTAGCCTGTAGAATCCTCCTTCCCCACCAATAAGCTGCAGCCCGAAGATGACAGAGCCAGGAGATGACATGAGCCAGGAGATGACATGAGCCAGGAGATGACATGAGCCAGGAGATGACATGGAGCCAGAGATGACATGAGCCAGGAGATGACATGAGCCAGAGATGACATGAGCTGGGAGATGACATGAGCCAGGAGATGACATGAGCCAGGAGATGACAGGAGCCAGGAGATGATGGAGCCAGCAGATGACTGGAGCCAGCAGATGACAGGAGCCAGGAGATGACAGGAGCCAGGAGATGACAGGACAGAGATGACTGGAGCCAGGAGATGACAGGAGCCAGGAGATGACATGAGCCAGGAGATGACAGGAGCCAGGAGATGACTGGAGCGGGGCAGATGACTGGAGCCAGCAGATGACAGGAGCCAGCAGATGACAGGAGCAGCAGATGACAGGAGCCAGGACAGGAGCCAGGAGATGACAGGAGCCAGGAGATGACAGGAGCAGATGACAGGAGCCAGGAGATGACATGAGCCAGGAGATGACAGGAGCCAGGAGATGACAGGAGCCAGGAGATGACAGGAGCCAGGAGATGACAGGAGCCAGGAGATGACAGAGCAGAGATGACAGGAGCCAGGAGATGACAGGGAGCGGGAGATCAGAGCCAGGAGATTACATGAGCCAGCAGATGACAGAGCCAGGGGAGCAGGAGCAGGAGATGACAGGAGCCAGGAGATGACAGGGCCAGGAGAGAAGAGCCAGAGATGACAGGAGCCAGGAGATGACAGGAGCCAGGAGATTACATGAGCCAGCAGATGACAGGAGCCAGGAGATGACAGGAGCCACAGGAGATGAACAGGAGCCAGGAGATGACAGGAGCAGCAGATGACAGGAGCCAGGAGATGACATGAGCCAGGAGATGACAGGAGCAGGAGAGACATGCAGCAGATGACAGAGCGGAGATGACAGGGCGGGAGATGACTGGAGCCAGGAGATTACATGAGCCAGGAGACAGAGCAGGGATGAGCAGAGATGACAGGAGCCAGGAGATGACAAGGAGAGGACCAGGAGATGACAGGAGCCAGGAGATGACAGGAGCAGGAGATGACATGAGCCAGCAGATGACAGGAGCAGGAGATGACAGGAGCCAGGAGATGACAGGAGCCAGCAGATGACATGAGCCAGGAGATGACAGGAGCCAGCAGATGACAGGAGCCAGGCAGATGACAGGAGCCAGGAGATGACAGGAGCCAGGAGATGACAGGAGCCAGGAGATGAGGGAGCCAGGAGATGACAGGAGCCAGCAGATGACAGGAGCCAGGAGATGACAGGGAAGCGGAGCCCGATGACTGGAGCCAGGAGATGACAGGAGCCAGGAGATGACGGGAGCCAGGAGATGACAGGAGCCAGGAGATGACCGAGATGACAGGCCAGCAGATGACATGAGCCAGGAGATGACGCAGGCAGGAGATGACGGGAGCCAGCAGATGACAGGAGCCAGGAGATGACAGGAGCCAGGAGATGACAAGACAGGATGACAGAGCCAGAACCGAGATGACACCAGGAGATGACGAGCCAGCAGAGAGGCCAGGAGATGACAGAGCCAGCAGATGAGCCAGGAGATGACCGGAGCCAGGAGATGACAGGAGCCAGGGAGATGACAGGAGCCAGAGATGACATGAGCCAGGAGATGACAGGAGCCAGGAGATGACAGGAGCCAGGAGATGACAGGAGCCAGCAGATGACAGGAGCCAGAGGAGAGCAGGAGAGCAGTGACAGGAGCAGGAGATGACAGGAGCAGGGAGATGACAGGAGCCAGGGAGATGACAGGAGCCAGCACGACACGCACAACACTCCGTCTCTCCTCTCAGCTTCCACCTGAACTACACCGCCACCAAAAGTCCTCCGCGTCAGGGTCCAGTGAATGCGGGTTCGAGCCAGGCCGTGTTCCAGTGGGGCCGGGTTCCAAGGGGCCTGGGTTTCACTAGGGATGGGGTCCAATGAAGCTGGGTTTCACTAGGGGTGGGGTCCAATTAGGCTGGGTTTTACTAGTGACGTGGACTAGGGAGGCTGGGTTTTACTAGTGACGTGTACTAGGGAAGCTGGGTTTCACTGCTGACGTGTACTAGGGAAGCTGGGTTTCACTAGGGACGTGGACTAGGGAGGCTGGGTTTCACTACTGACGTGTACTAGGGAAGCTGGGTTTCACTAGGGGTGGGGTCCAATTAGGCTGGGTTTTACTAGTGACGTGGACTAGGGAGGCTGGGTTTCACTACTGACGTGTACTAGGGAAGCTGGGTTTCACTAGGGTCAGGGCTCCAGCTGGGCAGAGGCTTTAATGATTTACAAGAGAATAGCTTCCAGTAGCTTTGTACCCGTTGTTGTCTGGCCGGGGTTTACAAGCTCTTAGCATCTGAAAGGACTCGCATGTAATAAAATCGAACGGCGTATCAAGAGAGAGGCTGTAGAATAGACGGCATGAGTTCTGTTGCTTTCCATATTCATCACTGGGGAAGGACCGCCAGACGGGGTTAAATACTCCAATTGGGGGAGATAATCCGCTAATTCGCTTCGCTTTTGTTTTTCATACTGGTGGTTCGGAGAGGGTTTTTACAGCGCTTATAACGTTAGTGGCGTAGTGATTATCGGAGGTTTTTACTGAGATTTATGTATTTTTGTTTTTTATTGGTGTTAGAGGTGCTAATGGCGTATGCTTGTACCAATGTTCCATGGTGATTAACTTGGGTACAATTCAATATACATATTTTTAGAGAATGTTTCTTATCAGTTATAAATAAATATAAATTTCCAGGAACAATTAAAATAAATCCTCCTTATTCTTCGGCAACACAAAAGAAAAAATACAAACAACAAAACACTCAAAACATCTATACAATAATTTATACAGGAAAACACAGTAAACGAATCTACTGTAAACACAATATTCCTCCCAAACTATTTATTAAAACATCCCAGTACAGTACAGTCACTCAAAACAACTATCTATACTTGGGTTGATCGATGAATTTCAGAATGAACACTATGACTCCTATTGTCTCAGTAGGGTTATCAAAATCCTTCATCTGTTGTGTCATATTCTTTCAACACAATATGGTCTAGATAGTTTTTTTGAGTGACTGTATTTTTTAATGTATAATGAGCCTTCCTGTGTTGTTCTCATGGCTCCAAGACTCGCCCTCACTACCTCCACATTCCCTACAACTACAAAAGAATCCTTCATTACAGAAATAGTCACAGTTGTTTAATTTGGAGAGCTGGGGGAAAAATTTTGAAGTTGTGTCAATCTTTTTCGACTGTGGGGGTGGTGGAGGGGAGAGGCCGAGGGTAGGAGGAGGAGGAGGTGGTGTAGGAGGAAGAGGAGGTGTAGGAAGAAGAAGAAGAAGAAGAAGAAACGGAGGGGGAAGAGGAGGAGGAGGAGGAAGAAGAATATGCGACAGAGTGGGAGGGGGGTAGAGGATGAGGGTGAGGAGGAGAAAGTCATAACCACCAGAAGAAGAAAAAGAAGAATAAGAGGAGGAGGAGGGGGAGGAGGGGGAGGGGGAGACAAAAGGGCCTCTCACATCACCCCGAGACCAACATGGCCTCCACCAACGCCCAATTAGTAATACACCGGACAATTTAGCCACTGATTTCGCCTCTCTTGATCCGAAAGACTTATGTCACTGTCAGATCCGGATAAAAGCTAGCAAAAGGTGTATCCGGCAATGTTTGGTTATGCAAAATAAGCTGTAAATTGGACCGTTTCAGTGGAATAGGGTACTCCCGTCCCTCCTGCGTCAACGTAAAGGCGAAAATCACCCATTGAATTCGTGGGACATTGCATCGTATGATCATATGGTGTTTATGACCCTGTTGTATATAAGGCTTTCAACCGTGGGTGAATAGAAAACAGCATTATTGTACCTGTAAGTAGTCGTGCTCTTATTAGTCTCTATAAGGCTCAGTTGTGTGAGGGAGGGAGCCTCGACCACACCAACATGGTTTTGCATATGATAGAAATAATGAACTTCTGGGCTTTTATTTCCATGTAAAAGTCGAGCTAAATAACACCCGTAAAATAACTTGTCAGGTGTTGAATACTTATGGTTTACCTTTAAGAGTTTACCTGTGTGGCTTACCTCACAAAAGTTCGATTTGAAATAGTGAACTTTAGAACTTCTGTTTGGTTGTAAATGTCTCTGTAAATAAATGTTGTAAATTGAACTTCTCGTTAAGGAATATTTCTGATAATACGTAGGAGTTTTATCAAGGGTCTTATAGGGGGTAAAAGAGACGCCGAATTGACTATAGAGCTGAGCCAAATGGTGCCATATTTTGTTTATATTTGGGACCTTGACGCTGACCTCCTTACTCCCTTTCTGACCACCCCCTTTGCATCCCCCTTCTCACACACCCTTTTAATCCCCCTTCACACCCCCCCTTCTCACTCCCCCTTCTCACTCCCCCTTCTCACCCCCCAATATAAAATAGTGCAGTGGGTTGCCATAGTAACCTTGTGTACCAAATATGAACATTTGTTAGGTGCGGTGGACGAGTGGATATTGCCACCACAACCAACCACAACCACAATTATTCTCTACTATCCACTATAATAACCACCCACCCCATACCATCCATCACAACCATACCCCACCATCAACCACTAGTACCCTACCACAACAACAAACCCCTAACCACCCCCACATCACCCGACACAACCCCTACCACAGCCATCACCCACCTCTCCCCACCACAATCACAGCCACACCCAACACACTTCTTTCCCACCACTACAACCACGCTCCCCCTCCCCCACCTACCGTCTCCCCACGACAAGCACCCCTTCCCCACCTCTACCCTCTCCTCCACCACTCTCCCCACCACTACCTCTCTCCCCCCACCCTACCTCTCTCCCCACCACTACCCTCTCCCCCCCACCCTACCCTCCCCCCACCTCCCTCCCCCCTCCCTACCACTCGCCCTTCCCCACCACAACCAACCCTCTCCCCCTCCCCCTCTCCCCTCTCTCCCCTCCCCCTCCCCACCTCCCCTCCCCCTCCCCACCTCCCCTCCCCCCACCACTACTCCCCTCCCCCACCCTCCCTCCCCCACCCTACTCCCCTCCCCCTCCCCCCACCACTCCCCTTCCCCACCCACACCCCCACTCCCCTTCCCCCACCCTCTCCCCTCCCCCCACCTCCCCCCTCCCCACCACTACTCCCCCTCCCCCCACCACTATCCTTCCCCCTCACCACAACCAACTCCCTCTTTCCTCCCCCACCACCTCCCCCTCCCCCCCACCCTACCTCTCTCCCCCACCACTACCCCTCTCCTGCCACTACCCCCCTCTCCCCACCTACCTCTTTCCCCACCACTAATCCCCCCTCTCCCCCACCACTACCCCCCCTCCCACTACCCCCTCCCTGCCCACCTAACCCCTCCCCACCACTACCCCTCCTCCTGCCCCTCTCCCCGCCACCCCCTCCCCTCCTACACCCCTTGCCCCCTCCACTACACCCCTCCCCTACCCCCCTCCCCTGCCCCTCTCCCCTGCCACCCCTCTCCCCACCACTAATCCCCCTCTCCCCACCACCCCCTCCCCATCACACCCCCTCCCCTGCCACTACCCCTCCCACCACTCCCCCCTCCCCCACCCCCACTCCCCCACCACTCACCTACACTACCCCCTCCCCCACCACTATCCACTCCCCACCACTACCCCCCTCCCTGCCACTACCACTACTCCCTCCCCCATACTGCCTCCTCCTCCCTCCACTACTACCCCACTCCCCCACCACTACCCTCTCCCCTACTCCCCTCCCCACCACTATCCCTCCCCACCACTACCCCTCCCACCACCTACCCCACTCTCCCCACCACTACCTCCCCCCCCTACCCCCTACCCCTCCCCCCACCACTCCCCTCTCCTCCTCCCCTCTCCCCACCCTTCCCCTCCCCACACTCTCCTCCCCCATACTCACCCTCCCCACCACTACCCCCTCCCCCACCACTCCCTCTCCCCACCAATACCTCCCCACCACTATCCCCTCCACCACTACCCTCACCACTCTCACTACCCCTTCTCATCCCCCCTACCCTACTCCCTCCCCCACCACTCCCCTCCCCCACACATAAACAACCCGACAAGACAATCGCCGTAATTACACCGCACTTGGACACCTATCCCAGGACGACCGTAGGCTAGATACTGTTGGCTCCCCAGGACGAGACGCTATCAATCACCTTCTGCGAGTACAATACTTCGTGGCCTGAAGAGGGGTCGTCTGTCTTCACACCGCGTCAGGAGGAACTCAGTCTTTTGATAACTTCTGTGTGTGTGTGTGTGTGTGTGTGTGTGTGTTGAGGATGGACGGTGAGAAAATTGAGAAAGTACGAGGTTAAGACAGACAGACAGAGACAGACAGACAGACAGACAGACAGACTTCTCCCCACCTCCTCTTTCTCCATGTCTCTACTCTTGCCGAGGGAGAGAGGTAGGTGAGTGGGGTTCTCATAGGGGTAGAAAAGGGGTGATTGCTATGGGGAAGGAGATGAGTGGGAGGGTGATGAATTGAGAAATAAAGAGGGTGATTCATCCTTATAATCAAACCATCTCATCCCCATGTTTCCTCCCCCTTCCTCCACCCCCCTTCCTCAGGTAACCCCTCCCCGTGACCCCCCCCCCACCCTCCCTCCCTCCCAGCCATAACCACCACCATTAACACACCCCCTACCTCTTCTCCCCTTTCCCTCCACCATTTCTCCCCATCTCTTCTCTTGTAGTCATTTTCCCTTTCCTCTCCTCTTCCTATCTCCCCTCTCCTCCTCTCCCTCTCCCCAGCCAGCGTGGTGTCATGGAGGCAGCCAGCCAGCGGCCAGCACCTCTCTTTTGTTCCCACGAGATGTAATTACCTGCTTCTGATTGGTCATTACTGAGCGCCATTGATTTTCATTGGCGGTAATAACGGCCAGTCATCGCCTTGTCATACTTCATTAACCGCGGGGTTAATGTATTGACAGGGTAGGGTTAAATCTCTCTCTCTCTCTCTCTCTCTCTCTCCTTCACATATACATTACACAATAAACCAGAGAGAGAGAGCTACCTAAGACAGGTTCTCTGTATCACGTCACCTGCTGTGTAACTCTCTACAATCATCCCCTCCTCCCACAACCATTCCCCTCCTCCACCACAACCATCCCCCTCCTCACCACAACCATCCCCTCCTCCACCCTTCCCCTCCTCCACCACAACCTTCCCCTCCTCCACCGCAACCATCCCCCTCCTTCACCACAACCTTCCCCCTCCTCCACCACAACCATCCCCCTCCCACACCGCAACCATCCCCTCCCACACCGCAACCATCCCCTCCTCCCACAACCATCCCCTCCTCCACCACAACCATCCCCTCACACCAACCATCCTCCTCCACCACAACCATCCCCCTCCTCCACCACAACCATCCCCTCCTCCCACCACAACCATCCCCCTCCCACACCACCAACCATCCCCCTCCTCCACCACAACCTTCCCCTCCTCCACCACAACCATCCCCCTCCTCCACCACAACCATCCCCCTCCTCCAACAACCTCCCCTCCTCACAACCATCCCCTCCTCCAACACAACCATCCCCTCCTCAACACAACCATCCCTTCCTCCACCACAACCATCCTCCTCACCACAACCATCCCCTCCTCCCACCACAACCATCCCCTTCCTCACCACAACCATCCCCTCCTCCCACAACCATTCTCCTCCTCCACAAACCATCCCCTCCACCACAACCATCCCCTTCCTCCACAACCATCCCCCTCCTCCACCACAACCATCCCCTCCTCCACCACAACCATCCCCCTCCTCCACAACCATCCCTCCACCACAACCATCCCCTCCTCACCACAACCATCCCTTCCTCCACCACAACCATCCCCCTCCACCACAACCATCCCCCTCCTCCCACAACCATTCCCTCCTCCACCACAACCATCCCCTCCCACACCCAACCATCCTCCTCCACCACAACCATCCCTTCCTCCACCACACATCCCTTCCTCCACCACAACCATCCCCTCCTCCACCACAACCATCCCTCCTCCACCACAATCATCCCTCTCCTCCACCACAAACATCCCCCTTCCTCCCACAACCATCCCCCTCCCCTCCACCTCTCCCCTCCACAACTAAGTTTTTTGTAAGTGATTTTTTTTGTTCTCGTATTTTTTCTTATTTTTTGTTTATTTGTTGATTTTAATGTTTGTTTGTGATATAAGTTGGGAATAATAACAACAACACTAATAATAATAAATACAAAAAATAAAAATAAAATAAATAATAACAAGAATAATAATCAATAAAAAATAAAAAATAACAAATAAATAACAACGACAATGTAAAAAAAAACTTAAGGTAAATAAGACCAAAACATTATTATTTTTACACTAATTTTCTCTATGTGCTTACACTCTTACAGCTACTAAGGCACGTGCAATGATCTGACTTACACACTAGCGAACCATATTGGGCGAGCCATATTGGGCGAGTCATACTGGGCGAGTCATATTGGGTGAGTCAGACTAGGCGAGTCATACTAGGCGAGTCATATTGGGTGAGTCAGACTAGGCGAGTCATACTAGGCGAGTCATATTGGGTGAGTCAGACTAGGCGAGTCATACTAGGCGAGTCATATTGGGAGTCAGCATCTGCTAGTCATATTGGGCGAGTCAGACTAGGCGAGTCATACTGGGTAAGGGAAACCGAGCTCTTTGTTCTGATAGGCCCCAGTTGTAATAGGTTTTAGTCTGATAGGCCCCTGTTCTAATAGGTCCCAGTTCTAATAGGCCCCAGTTCTAATAGGCCCACAGGTTCTAATAGGCCCCAGTTCTAATAGGCCCCAGTTCTAATAGGCCCCAGTTCTAATAGGTCCCAGTTCTAATAGGTCCCAGTTCTAATAGGTCCAGTTCTAATAGGCCCCAGTTCTAATAGGCCCCAATTCTAATAGGTCCCAGTCTAATAGGTCCCAGTCTAATAGGTTCCAGTTCTGATAGGTTCCAGTTCTGATAGGTCCCAGTTCTAATAGGTCCCAGTTCTAATAGGTCCCAGTCTAATAGGGTTCCAGTTCTGATAGGTCTATTTTCTCGACATTCCAATTTTAATAGGCCCCAATCATACCACCAAACTAATCCATTCCAAACCTAACCTAACCTAACCACAAGGATTGGAACACCCCCATTAGAACTAGGACCCATTAAGATCCAAATCCACCAATCCTAAATAGGTTAAATTGGGGTAAAATTGGATCCTATTAAATGCTAAAAGCCTCAATATGTGACCAGTTTGTAAAATATACATAAATAATTTACAATTTACATCTACTTTTGCATTTACGTTTGTGTGTAAATCTTCTCTCTCTCTCACACACACACACACACACACACACACACACACACACACTTATCCTGAATGAGTACGAGTCAAAATGCACGCGGACGAGGGTACATGTATAACCCTACCCCTTCCCCCTACCCCTCCTCCCACTCCTCCACACTCCCTACCACTCCCCCTACCCCACTCTCCCTACCCCTCCTCCCACTCCCCCTACCCCACTCTCAGTATACAGACTCAGGATTCACCGGGACAGACAGACAGACAGACAGACAGGTAATAAATATACTAAGTGTAGATGAAAACAATAATGGGTGGAAATCTTTGGCGGATGTTAACTAGACTAATTACCATTACGTTCATGACACCACGGACATCATACACACACACACGGACATGAACACACACACACACACACACACACACTGATGGTATAACACAAATTATTTAATAAACTATTAATCTAACACATATTTAGTAAGTTCTTCATAATACATGTTACCAGTGTTATAATGTTCTCCATAACACAAACTGTTCCTCTATAACAAGTTGTTCATGGTGTTGTTCATAAATATAAGTTCTTCACTACACAAGATGTTCATTAAGGTGTGTATAACTCAGGTGTGGTTTATTCATTCTCATAATTAACTCATAACGTTATTCACTCATTCATCACTTGGTCATGACAAACAGACTAACAGACAAACAGACAAACAGACTAACAGACAAACAGACTAACAGACAAACAGACAGACAGCTTAAAACACCTTTACACAGACTATTCATAATAACAATAACACAATTGGTATATAGTTTTAGATGGGCCCCAGGTCTTATAGGCCCCCAGATCTACTAGGCCCTTACCTTAACTATCCTAATTTAACCAATGGGTTCCAGGCCTCTTTAAGAATTGGGTCTCTGTTGTGATTGGATCCTAATCGAAATGGTTACGTTGGGGCCTAGTAAGTTGGGGTCTAGTAGGATTGGGGTCTAGTAGGATTGGGGTCTAGTAGGATTGGGGTCTAGTAGGATTGGGGCCTAGTAGGATTGGGGCCTAGTAGGATTGAGGCCTGGTAGGATTGGGGTCTAGTAGGATTGGGGCCTGGTAGGATTGGGGTCTAGTAGGATTGGGGCCTAGTAGGATTGGGGCCTAGTAGGATTGGGGCCTAGTAGGATTGGGGCCTAGTAGGATGGGGCCTAGTAGGATTGGGGCCCTAGTAGGGTTGGGGCCTAGTAGGATGGGGCCTATTAGCACGACTCTATACTTGTGGATGGAAGTGGAGGGTGATGAAAGGAAGGAGAGGAGGTGAGAGGGAGGAAAGGGGTGAAGGGAAGGAAGAGGGGTGTGAGAGGGAAGGGGAGGTGAAGGAATGAGAGGAAGGAAGCGGGGTGAGAGGGAAGGAGAGGGGTTGAGAGGGAAGGAGAGGGGTTGAGAGGGAAGGAGAGGGGTTGAGAGGGATATGAGCGGGAAAGGGATGGGAGGGGGTTATGGGGTTCTTTCTAACCAATCAGCCAACACATTACATTCATCATATAACATAACATTACAACAGCGAGTCATTACAACAAGACTAATTACTCAACTACCCTTAAGAACTACCTCGTTTGATTCAGGAGTTGCTTTCTTATTTACATTAATATTAAAACTTGTGCAAATTGAACTAAAAATACGTCTTTGGTGCTTTACATGAATAGTGGTGAGAGGGGATTAACCCAGGTAACAGCGTACACAGGTAACAGCAGCGTACACAGGTAACAGCGTACACCTGTAACAGCAGCGTACACAAGTAACAGCGTACACAGTTAACAGCGTACACAGGTAACAGCGTACACGGTTAACAGCGTACACAGGTAACAGCGTATACAGGTAACAGCGTACACAGGTAACAGCGTACACAGGTAACAGCGTACACAATTAACCTCATTTAACATAAACATCTACAGCTGTCTGACACACCGATGGCAGCTCAGCACAGCGGCCAGTGAGAGTTACAAGCATAATAGGTTTGTATCTGTGAATATATATATATACATGTGTTTATATAGTACTAAACTGATTGTGGCTATAAAGGAGAATTATCGTCGTTGTTTTTGAGAATTAGGTCACAACAGGTCACCGAGGGGTCACCGGTGGTAATTATCAGGTCACTTGTAAAGACACTGGGTCATTCTTCTCAGTTGGTGAGTTGTCCTTGGGTGACTTCCGGTCAGTAAAGGTCATGTGGTAGGTCACGGTTGAACAAAGGTCATTATCGTGTTATTATGACGTCATTACCGGAGGTCACCTTAGGTCATGTTGGGTTAGTGTGTTGTTAGGTCATTTTTGGGTTTGTTTTGGTTTTTGTTGATAATAATTATGACAGAACATTACCTGTTCATTGTATGTCACCTGAGGTCATTGTATGGGACATTATTCGATCATTACAGTCATTATTTGTCATTGTGGATTATCATCAGTCATTATTTTCTACTCGTTACAAATCATCATAGTTTATCTGGGATTAATTATAGACCATTGTAAATAATGAGTTAAGGAGAGTTAATTTAGGTCATTATAATTTACCTAAAATCACTACAATACATCATTGTCAATCACTATTTAGGTACGTTTGTTTTAGGCCAAGTGATGTGACCAGGTATGGTGGTGGCCAGGAGGTGTGATGGTGGCCAGGAGGTGTGATGGTGGCCAAGTCTTACCTCACTCATATGGCCACATTAAAACCCTCGTCACAAAGGTCATAATACTTAGCTTCCTTGAGAATAAATTAAAACAAATAAATAAAGCATAATTATCAAATCTTATCTTATTAACTTAATCAGACCAGTTTACTTTTTTAAGGTAAAATGTGACTTTTGAGTTTTGGTTTTAATTATTGTTAATGTTTCTGACACTTTGTTGGTAGCAAATAATTGACCAAATAATTAGATCACCTGGAAATTAACCCACCTGGTTTACTTCACCTGATGATTAAACACTTTAACATTACCTGGGGAGGGGATGGATTAGGTTAAAGTTAGGGTGGTTAATCTTCAGGTGATCCGAAAGAGTTAATACTGTCAGGTGAGGCATCAAGTAAGAGACAGGTAGACACGAAATGACAGGTGGGGTGTCTTGTCTGTCTATTCCGGGAGGTGGAGAGAGAGAGACGCGGTGCTTTAGACAGTGTAAGAAGACCCAGACAGACAAGTAACTGCCCTTGCTCCTGTCTTGTTTCTTTCTGTATTCATCTTGGCGAGTTTTTGTCTTCTTGTTTCAGAGTAAGAAGAGTTGTCTTTAGTCATCGTCCATGTTTTCTTCTTTACTCGTCTCCTCGTCTTCACTTTTATTCTCCTCTTTCTTTTCCTCTTTGTCTTCTTCTTCTTCCTCTTCTGTACTTATCCTCCTCCTCTTAACGCTGAGGTCTTGCGCTTCCACGACTTCTTCTTCGTCTTCGTCTTCCTCCTCCTCCTCTTGTTGCTTATGCCGATGCTGGTTCTCTTCTTCCTCCTCCTCCTCCTCTTCCTCCTTGTGCACGAGATCGACGTCAATGTCGCTGTCATCATCTCGACTACTCAAGAAACGGCCAGCCTGCCCGGCACACTTGAGGAAGGATCTCGCTTGTGCCGCCATGATTTCCCTCGCGTGGGCGTGGGCGTTAGAGAGGTTGATGGGCGTGAGTGTCAGGTCACGCCCGAGGGAGAAGCCCGGGTACTGAGGGTGAGAAGGCTGGCGGGGAGCAGAGGTGGAGGTGGGGGGCGACTCGACATCCTGCTCTGGTGGAAGTGGGCGTGTGGGTGGTGCTGGTGGTGGTGGTGGTGGTGGGTGGGGAGGTTGGGGGCGGCGGCAGATGCGGGTGAAGGCGGATGTTGGCGATGGGAAGACAGCTGATGGTGAAGAGGTGGTGGAGGGTCGAGACAGCCCTGGGAGGCGGTGATGATGGTGGCGCCCCAGGTGGTGGTGTGGTGGTGGTGGTGGTGTCCGCCAGGGGTGATACCGTCGGCAGTGTTGGTGGAGGCTGTTGGTGTTGGTGGTGGTGTTCCTGTGGTGGTGGAGGCTGTGGTATGGTGAGTAGTGGTGGGGGTGGTGGAGGAGGAGGGCGTTGTTGGGGGTAGTGGTGAGGGGGAGTGTGGCGACATATCCGGACTGGACACGACTTCTGAGTAAGGAGAAGTCGTCCTGGGTGAGTGAGGGTGAGGGTCGTCGGAGTAAGGGCGGAGGACACTCAGCTGCTGGTGACGCCTCCACTTGGCCCGTCTGTTGGAAAACCACACCTGTCAGGAACCAGGGGGAGAGTTACTCACTGGGCGGGCACACCTACCCCAACTCTACTCCTACTCCACTCTACCTCACTCTACCTTACTCTACCTCTCTACCTTACTCTACTCCACTCTACCTTACTCTACCTCACTCTACCTTACTCTCTCCTCTACCTCACTCTACCTTACTCTACCTTACTCTACCTCACTCTACCTTACTCTACCTCTCCTATTTGTTCTACCTTGCTCTTGTCTTCATCTTCCTTCTGCTATGACACCTGATTTGAGTTTCTGTTATAAGACATCTACTATGAGAAATCTCCCATGGAACACCTGCTACAAACACCTGCATGCCATCAGAAATCGGGTATAAAACACCTGCCATTACCTAAATAAACATCTGATATTACATGCATACTATGGGACACCTGCTGAGAAACACCTGCTTACCTGTACACCTGTTAATTGCTTACTGTTAATGTTATTAATTAAAAGATTACATGTTCTTTGCTTAGTCATTTACACAGGTTAATTAGGCCCCAGTTCTAAGAGCATTTAACCCAACCTAACCTTACCTAACTTAACCTAACCTAACTTAAAGTAACTTAACCTAACCTAACCAAACATGAATTAACATTAAAAATTTAGTCCAGTCTTATTAGGAGAGAGAGAGAGAGAGAGAGAGAGAGAGAGAGAGAGAGAGGAAAACAGGCGGGAAAAGAGAGACAATTAGAGAAAGCGAACGTAAAAGAGAAGGGGAAAAAGAGGGAGAAATTTCAACACCACAGAAAAGGAGAGAGAGAGAGAGAGAGAGAGAGAGAGAGAGAGATATGACATCAGTGTTGATATTAATCCAAACCTGAGCAAGACTTAAGACTTATTACAATAACTATAAATAAATCACTAAACTATATTTTATCAACAACATACACAAATAAACAGTTTATTCTAAGCTTCAAAACACAGTAAACAATGAGGTGAAATAACGCATAGAAACAGTTGTGGTTAGTGATGTACAATTTCAAACTAACGTGAATGTTTTGAACTGTGTGAGATGGTGTTTTGGTTTGTTTATCTGTGATTCCATACAGCACAGTTGAGGGTGTTTTTGTGATGTGGAGTTGATTAGACTTGTGTTTATATAGTGATGATTGTGTGTGTGTGTGTTTTTTGTCCATGTGGCTGTCTCTCTCTCTCTCTCTCTCTCTCTCTCATCCACTTACGAACCAACCACTTCCCCACACTCACCCATCCCTTCCTATACCCATCACCCATCCACCAATCACACCCACACCTTTACAACTCCTACTCCTCACACCTGCTCCCAATCTACTACCTCCTCACACCCTCACACCCATCCACCCCTCACCCCCCACCTACACCAGCATCCACACCCCTACATTCCACCCCTCCCCCTTACCACCCTCCTTTCCCCCCACCTCTTCCTACCCCCACACACACACCCCACCCCCCCACACACACACCCGCCCACGATCTCAGCCAGGTCCTGTAACCTCCGCACCCGCCTCAGATAACAATGTCTTCTCAGCCAATCTCTCACGTGTAGGAAGGTCAGGGTACTGCGTCTTCTCAAATTCCTTCTCCAGCTCCTCCAGTTGGTCAGGACTGAAGGTGGTGCGATTTAGCGGAACCTGACCTCATTGGCTAGCTGTGAGGCGGAGGTCAGGTCAGACGGGGTCAATGGTAGCTGTGATAACGACGAGTGCTTATGGGATGGTGAACCTGTGTGTGTGGAGGAAAAATAGGTTAGGTTAGGTTAGGTTTGGTTAGGTTAGGTTAGGTTTGGCTATACTTGATAATAAACGCTGTTTATAGATATGAATGGGGGAAGTCCTCTAAGGTCATGGGGAAGATGGGGATTATTAGGGGGAAGTTTTGTAATTAATGGGGAAATGGGGACTTATGTCTCTCAGGTCTTAAGGAACATAGGGAGTGCTAGCGAAGAGTCATGATGGAGAAATAACCAAGTGTGTTTGGTCATGGGGAAGAGACAAGGTTATACACAAGGGAAGAGAGAGGGAAGGAGAGAGATAAAAGGGAAAAAGGAGAGACAAGAGAAAGAAAGAGATAATGAAAATGAATGAAGATTTACGGACACTAGAGAAGAGAAAATGAATAAAGAAGAGTAGAGAAATATGCAGAAAATATTAATATAATAGTTTGTTTATTAAATGTTTCAGTAATAATAATAATAAAAAAAAAATATATTGATTAAATGGTGAATATTATCAGGAAAAAAAAGTACAGCCCTCTCTCTCTCTCTCTCTCCTTAATAACCCTCCTCTCACTCCTCTCACTCTCCTCCCAACAACCTCCTCTCACCCCAAACCCCCCCCCAACAACCCCTCTCCCCTCCACACCCTCCCCTCCAACAACCTCCTCTCCCCAACAACCCCCTCACTCCTCCAACAACCCCCTCTCACTCCTCCAACAACCCCCTCCACTCCTCCAACAACCCCTCTCACTCCTCCAACAACCTCTCTCCTCCTCCAACAACCCCTCTCACTCCTCCAGCAACTCCTCCTCACTCAACTCCTCCCTCCTCCCTCTCCTCCTCCCCACCTTCACCGTCAGAGTGGTTCCCAGATGTGGCGGCTGCGTCTTTGGCTGCAGCGGCGGCGGTGTTGTGGGCGGCCTGTTCGACGGTGGCGGCGTGGAGGGGGAAGGAGGAGCGAGGGGGAGGAGGGCGGGGTTGGCCCAGGGAAAGGCGTATGGGTGGTACAGCCCGTAGCCCGCAGCCCTGGCGAAGTCTGCAGCGGCCCTCTCAGCTGCCCGGTTCCTGAAGGAGAGGAACTGGGTTAGTACCTTGGTCTGGAGAGCTGCAGTACATTGGCCCCAGTCTTAATACATGCTGTCTTGTACATTTGCCATATGCTTTGACATTATAGCCCCTTGTTTAATAGGCCCCTTTGTCTTAATAGCCCCTTGTCTAATAGGCCCCCCTTGTCTTAATAGCCCCCTTGTCTTAATAGCCCCTTGTAATAGCCCCCTTGTCTTAATAGGCCCCCTTGTCTTAATAGCCCTTGTCTTAATAGCCCCTTGATAAGCCCTTTATATGTATGGGCCCAACTCTTAACTTATCCTAATTTAATCAGTAACTAGAACTGACACTCACTGAGATACGACCCGCGAGGACCGGCTTCTAGTCTTACTTGGCGAGTTACCTGGGTGGAGGGCCAGGTGACAGTGTACCACCCAACCTAACCTAACATGCACTTCCTACCTAACCCACTTCCTACCACATACACGCACCTTCCTACCCTCCTACCATAACACACTACCTCCTATCATTTCAACTATCTTCAAAACTGTGAAAATATTTGGTTAGTTGTATTATTTTGAGTATAGAGTGTGTATGAATGTGGCTATACTATATATGTATAATTATGGATATACAACATATAGACACGAATAAGTATACACGTTCATGATTGCTTCAGGTAAATACTATTAGTATGATTATAGATAAGATATTTTTTTCCTATAATTGTTGGTATAATCAGTTAAGGTAAGACACGTGGATGACTTTACGTGTAGGACTGATTAGGACACGGGGGACACGTAGGAGAGAGAGAGAGAGAGAGAGAGAGAAAAAAAGAGAGAGAGAGAGAGAGAGAGAGAGAGAGGACACCTAAGGATCCTGTTGATGGAGGACACGGAGGGCGCAGTAGAGTTGGTACACACGCTCTGAGAGTTCAACTTCTCCCGGTCCCCAGGCGAAGATGGTCAGGTTCTCTCTCTTGTACTGCTCGATCTTGTTCACCACCTGCGGCGTCGCCACCTTCGGCTTAGACCCCCGATCATCCCAGGCGGCCGTAGCGACCCTGTGACGGGAAAGGGCGTGGTCAGAGGGAGGAAGGGGGCGTGGTCAGAATGAGGAAGGGTGTGGTTTGAGAGGGGCGTGGTCAGGAGTGAGAGGATGTGGTTTGAGAGGAAAGGGGCGAACAGGTGTGGCCAGGAGGAGGAGTGTGGCTGTGGATTGGATCGTTATATTGGGAAGTAACAGTGACAACAGTACTATTAACAGAAACAACAGAAAGGAGGAACATTAACAGCTAACAGTAACACCATATAAGCAACACACACACACACACACACACACACACACACCACCCACCTAGCAGTTTACTGACGGCTCCCTGCTGGGATACCATCTGCTGAGCCAACTCGTACTGACGGAGGGACGGGAGGGAGTACCGAGTCAGGTCGAGTGGTGACGCAGGCGACAGAAGATGAGGACGTGGATAGACTGGAGCGGGAGTAGAGATCCCTGAAGGAGCTTGGCACTGTACCTGATTAACGAGAGAAATAAACTGAATAAGAAGTTGCTTACAATTATTTTTTTACACTAATATTGGAGGAAAACTTGGACGATGAAATTGTTTATGTTAAGTGTTTGTGTTAATTGTTTATTTTACGTGTTTATGTTAATTGATTGTTAATGGTGTTTGTTTATTGTTGTTTTTTAATGTTCAGAATTTAATAAGGAAAAATTGAAGTATGTTAGTGTATAATTTAATACAATTATCATCATTAATGTTACTCGAGGAAGAGGATGTGTAAGACGCGGTGTATTAATGACTGTAATTATTATGTTAAATGGTGCTAATATTACTGAGGGAAAACAGCATCAGGAGAGTGTGGTCTCGTTACAAGGTATGAGGTTAGGTTAGGTTAGGTTAGGTTAGGTGAGGTTAGGTTAGGTGAGGTTAGGTTAGCGTTAGGTTAGGTGGCGTTAGGTTAGCGTTAGGTTAGGTTAGGTCAGATTAGGTGAGGTTAGCTTAGCGTTAGGTTAGGTTAGGTTAGCGTTAGGTTAGGTTAGCGTTAGGTTAGGTTAGGTTGAGGTTAGGTTAGGTTGAGGTTAGGTTAGGTTAGCGATAGGATAGGTTAGGTTAGGTTAGCGTTAGGGTAATTAAACTTCAGGTAAAATAAGCTGTGTGTTCATGACTTGGTAACAGTGATGAGAGGATGCTGGTAATACTGTATCAAGTTAATAGTCTGTAAAAAGAAAATAGTTCAATAAATGTAGACACGAGGAGTAAAGGTGAACACATGTAGACGTTAACACACACACACACACACACACACACACACACACACACACACACACACACACACCTGCAGATATGCACACCTGTACAACTTTCCTAATATGAATATAAATAGTTTTGTCAATATTGTCTATGGTGGGCGTCTGTTGTATAGACACAGGAGGTGGGGAGGAAGAGTGGTGTGGGGAGGAAGGGAGTGGGGTGGGAGGAGGGGTAGGGGCAGATGGGGAGAGAAGTAGAGTGGGGAGAGGTGGGAGGAGAGTAGGGTGGGAGGAAGGGGAGGGAGATGGGGGAGGAAGTAGGGTGGGGGGAGGAGGGGTAGGAGATGGGGAGGAAAGTAAGGTGGGGAGAGAAGGAGGAGAATAGGGTGGGGAGGAAGGGTAGGGAGAGATGGGGAGGAGAGTAGGGTGGGAGGAGGGGGAGGGAGATGGGGAAGAAAAGGTAGTAGAGGTGGGGAGGGAGGGTTGAGAAGATGGGGAGGAGGAAGGGTGGGGAGGAGGGGTAGGGAGAGATGGGGAGGAGAGTAGGATGGGGAGGAGGGGTAGGGAGAGATGGGGAAGAAAATGTAGTAGAGGTGGGGGAGAAAGGGGTTGAGAAGATGGGAGGAGGGAAGAGTGAAAATCAGATCAGTGACACTCCCTACAGCTGCCACACTCTCCTCAGGTACACTAACAACAGTAGCGCCACTAATAGCAACAGTAGCGCCACTAACAACAACAGTAGCGCCAATAACAGCAGTAGCGCCGCTAACAGCAACAGTAGCGCCACTAACAGCAGTAGCGCCACAACAACAACAGTGGCAACTAACACAACAGTAGCGCCACTAACAGCAACAGTAGCGCCACTAACAGCAACAGTAGCGCCACTAACAGCAGTAGCCTAACACACAAGTAGCGCCACTAACAAACGCAAAACGTAGCGCCACAACAGCAACAGTAGCGCCACTAACGCATAGTAGCGCCACTACAACAACAGTAGCGCCCGCAACAGTAGCGCACTAACAGCAACAGTAGCGCCACTAACAACAACAGTAGCGCCACTAACAGCAACAGTAGCGCCACTAACAACAACAGTAGCGCCACTAACAGCAACAGTAGCGCCACTAACAGCAACAGTAGCGCCACTAACAGCAACAGTAGCGCCACTAACAGCAACAGTAGCGCCACTAACAGCAACAGTAGTGCCACTAACAACAACAGTAGCGCCACTAACAGCAACAGTAGCGCCACTACAGCAACAGTAAAACGCGCCACTAACAGCAACAGTAGCGGCAACAGTAGCGCCACTAACAGCAACGTACGCCACTAACAGCAACAGTAGTGCCACTAACACAACAGTAGCGCCACTAACAGCAGTAGCGCCACTAACACAACAGTAGCGCCACTAAGCAACAGTAGCGCCACTAACAGCAACAGTAGGCCACTAACAACAACAGTAGCGCCACTAACAGCAACAGTAGCGCCACTAACAGCAACAGTAGCGCCACTAACAGCAACAGTAGCGCATAACAGCAGGCCACTACACAACAGTAGCGCCACTAACAGCAACAGTACGCCACTAACAACAACAGTAGCGCCACTAACAGCAACAGTAGCGCCACTAACAGCAACAGTAGCGCCACTAACAGCAACAGTAGCGCCACTAACAGCAACAGTAGCGCCACTAACAGCAACAGTAGTGCCACTAACAACAACAGTAGCGCCACTAACAGCAACAGTAGCGCCACTAACAGCAACAGTAGCGAAACTAACAGCAACAGTAGCGCCACTAACAACAACAGTAGCGCAGCTCACAGCAACAGTAGCGCCACTAACAGCAACAGTAGCGCCACTAACAACAACAGTAGCGCCACTACAACAACAGTAGCGCCACTAACAACAACAGAGCGCAGCTCACAGCAACAGTAGCGCACTAACAGCAACAGTAGCGCCACTAACAACAACAGTAGCCCAACAACAACAGTAGCGCCACTAACAACAACAGTAGCGCCACTAACAACATACGCCACAACGCAACAGTAGCGCCACTACAACAACAGTGCACAACACAGCCCTACAGCAACAGTAGCGCCACTAACAGCAACAGTAGCGCCACTAACAACAACATGCGCCACTAACACAACAGTAGCCCACTACAGCAACAGCGCCACAACAACAGTAGCGCCACTAACAACAACAGTAGCCACTCTACCCTCTTATAGCAGGTTATGGCGGCGTGCACTATTATACTCTGATAAACAGTTGGCCTCAGGGGTAAACTACCTCGCCTCCCTGTTAGACTAGTTAACATCTGTTGATACCTTCTGTTTAACGGGTCTATCTGTTTATATATCTTCTGTTTAACGGACCGACCTCTTGATATCTACTGTTTAACGGGTAAATATATACTGTTAAACGACTCTGGTTATTAATTATCCCGTTTACGACTCTGCCTCTCTCCTGATAGGGGTAGGAGAACGGCTGGTGGGATAGGAGGAACGGCAGGTGGGGGTGGGAGAACGGCTGGTGGGGGGTAGGAGAACGGCTGGTGGGATAGGAGAACGGCTGGTGGGGGTAGGAGGGAACGGCTGGTGGGGTAGGGAGAACAGCAGGTTGGGGGTAGGGAGAACGGCTGGTGGGGAGTGGGAGAACGGCTGGTGGGGGTAGGAGGAACGGCTGGTGGGGGTGAGGAGGGCAGCTGGTGGGGTAGAATGGCTGGTGGGGTGGAGAACGGCAGGTGGGGGGTGGGAGGAGCAGCAGGTGGGGGTAGGAGGGCAGCAAGTGGGGTAGGAGGGAACGGCGAGGTGGGGGTGGGAGAACGGCAGGTGGGGGTAGGAGAACTGGTGGGGGGTAGGAGAACGGCTGGTGGGGTGGTAGGAGAGCAGCTGGTGGGGTAGAGCGGCATTGGGGGTGGGAGAACGGCTGGTGGGGTAGGAGAACGGCTGGTGGGGGTAGGAGAACGGCTGGTGTGGGGTGGGAGAACGGCTGGTGGGGGGTAGGAGGAACAGCTGGGTGGGAGTAGGAGGGCTGGTGGGGGTAGGAGGAGACAGCTGGTGGGAGTGGAGAACGGCTGGTGGGGTAGGAGAACGGCTGGTGGGGGTGGGAGAGCGGCTGGTGGGGGTAGGAGAACAGCTGGTGGGGTAGAGGAGCAGCAGTGGGGGGTAGGAGGAACGGCTGGTGGGGTAGGAGAACGGCTGGTGGGGGTAGGAGGGAACGGCTGGTGGGGGGTGGGAGGAACGGCTGGTGGGGGTGGAGAGACAAGCTGGTGGGGTAGGAAGGAGCAACTGGTGGGGGTAGGAGAACGGCTGGTGGGGTAGGAGAACGGCTGGTGGGGTAGGAGAGCTGCTGGTGGGGGTAGGGAGGAACAGCTGGTGGGGTAGGAGGAGAACGGCTGGTGGGGTAGGAGAACAGCTGGTGGGGTAGGAGAACGGCTGGTGGGGGTAGGAGAACGGCTTGGGGTGGGAGAACGGCTGGTGGGGTGGGAGAACGGCTGGTGGGGTAGGAGATCGGCTGGTGGGGTAGAACGGCTGGTGGGGGTGGGGAGAACGGCTGGTGGGGGTAGGAGGAGCGGCTGGTGGGGGTAGGGAGAACGGCTGGTGGGGTGGGGAGAACGGCAGGTGGGGGGTAGGAGAACAGCTGGTGGGGGTAGGAGAACGGCTTTATAATACTGCCCACTTTCCTAATCCCATCTGACCTCTGCGCCCATGTTAGACGTAGAACACACACACACACACACACACACACACACAAAACATACACACACACACACACACACACACACACACACACACAAAACATACACACACACACACAAAAAACATACACACACACACACACAACATACACACACACACACACACACATGTAGAGCAGCAGAAATAGCCCATATTTGGTTCTCCTCAGCTGTTAGTTAGTGCTGTAACAAAGCCTGGGTGCTGTTATTAGTGCTGTTCCTCCTCCTAACAGCACGCAGGAAATGGCTGTCTTAAAATGTTATAATGCCACTTAATTGGTAGTTCATTAGTGGTGCTTCCTGCCTCGTGCTTGTTAAGTGACGTACAGTGTGTTTACTGCTCTGTTGTATGTACACCTGTCTCGTACCTGTAATGAACGACTCATTAACACCTGTACTGAATACGTGATTAACACCTGTAATGAACGCCTGATTAACACCTGTACTGAACGACTGATTAACACCTGTACTGAATACGTGATTAACACCTGTACTGAACGACTGATTAACACCTGTACTGAATACGTGATTAACACCTGTACTGAACGCCTGATTAACACCTGTACTGCCCCCATCATTAACACCTGTACTGCCCCCATCATTAACACCTGTACTACCCCATCATGAACACCTGTACCCCCCATCATTAACACCTGTACTGCCCCCATCATTAACACCTGACTGCCCCATCATTAACACCTGTACTGCCCCCATCATTAACACCTGTACTGCCCCCACCATTAACACCAGTACTGCCCCATCATTAACACCTGTACTGCCCATCATTAACACCTGTGCCCCATCATTAATACCTGT
The DNA here is from genome assembly GCF_018991925.1 of Homarus americanus. Taxonomy (NCBI): domain Eukaryota; kingdom Metazoa; phylum Arthropoda; class Malacostraca; order Decapoda; family Nephropidae; genus Homarus; species Homarus americanus. The sequence continues at coordinate 5,296,208 of NW_024731054.1, read as the reverse complement.
ACTGCCCCACCATTAACACCTGTACTGCCCCACCATTAACACTGTACTACTCCCATCATTAACACCTGTACTGCCCCCATCGTTAACACCTGTACTGCCCCATCATTAACACCTGTACTGCCCCATCATTAACACCTGTACTGCCCCATCATTAACACCTGTACTGCCCCCATCATTAACACCTGTACTCCATCATTAACACCTGTACTGCCTCCATCATTAACACCTGTAATGCCCCATCATTAACACCTGTACTGCCCCCATCATTAACACCTGTACTGCCCCCATCATAACACCTGTACTGCCCATCATTAACATCTGTACCCCCATCATTAACACCTGTACTGCCCCATCATTAACACCTGTACTGCCCCATCATTAACACCTGTACTGCCCCCATCATTAACACCTGTACTGCCCCCATCATTAACACCTGTACTGCCCCATCATTAACACCTGTACTGCCTCCATCATTAACACCTGTAATGCCCCCATCATTAACACCTGTACTGCCCCATCATTAACACCTGTACTAGACGGGATAAAACATGAGCATTGTTAATTCCCGACAGACTTATATTCCCGACAGCTTAAGTATATTCAAGCAGACAGCCGACAGAATACGGCCTATGTCTATATACCGACAGAGCATATTCTTCGACGGAACAAGCACCCGACAGGATATATTCCCGATGGAGTATATCTCAATGACTAAACCCGAAGGAATGTCTTACTTAATTCCCATCTGTTACTTAATTCCCATCTCTTACTTTATTCCCAACTGTTCCTTAATTCCCGTGTTACTTTATTCTCACCTGTTACTTTATTCCCAACTGTTACTTAATTCCCATTAGTTACTTTATTCCCAACTGTTACTTTATTCCAATTTTGCTTTATTCCCATCTGTTACTTTATTTCCACCAGTTACTTTATTCCTGTTACTTTATTCCCACCTGTTACTTTTTTCCCACCTGTTGGTGAATTTCCATTTGTTAACTCTTGTTTGTTAATACCAACCTGTTAATTGGTGTTTTTTTACTAATAAAGTTAAAATAATTAACTATATTTGCCTCTTATGTTAATTATTGTTGTTAAATTTGTTTACTTGTTTACTTTGATGTTAATTAGTCATGTTTGTTAACTATGATGTTAATATTTTAATTGGAGTCCTCTCTTGTTAACGATTATTGTCATGGTGTTAATGTTATGTTAATGTTATGTTAATGTTATGTTAATGCTATGTTAATGTTATGTTAATGTTATGTTAATGTTATGTTAATGTTATGTTAATGTTATGTTAATGTTATGTTAATTTAAATCATTATTGCGACTATAAACAGAACTGACCTGTGGTAATAGATGTTAACACTGAGAGATATGTTAAGGTTAATCTTGCTGGCTATTGAGTTAACAGAAGTCTTGATTGATGTTATTGTTTGGTTTAAGTGTTAATATAAACCGTATTTATGTCAACTGTCAAGAATTTTTCGGGAATTTTTTAATGGATTTTTTTTTTTTAATTTATATTTCAGGTAATTTATCATAATTGGCCTCATTAAGAAAATAATTACCTGTTACGTTTATTAATTAAGGATATCATACCTGGATAATTTGATAATTAATTGAAAGTTTGATAATTTCGTTAAAATATATAATTACATACTTTTGCTATTCCTGAATGGTTTTATATATATATCACTTAAATTTGATAATAATTACTATATAGGCTCCTAATTACTATAGGCCTACCTGTTTAGGCTCAGGTGTTTAATAAGGATTACCTGTTCTTATTTGTTTATTTTGGGTTTATCTTAATTCTAGATATTATTTTATTTTTGTTAATATTTTAAATAATTTTGGGGGCTATTTTTTTCATTAATTGGTATAAAAAATATTTAACTCATAATAATTACTTAAAATTTTTTGTTTTGTTTTTGTTTATTTGTTCCTATTTTTTCATCTAAGTTTTTAATAATTTAAAAAATTTGTTAGTAATTTTATAACTAATTATTTTAATATTTTCAAACTTTAAAAAAATAATAAAATTCCATTTCACAATCACGTATTTTATTTTACCACTCTATTAATCATTATTTATCTCAATTATTTTTTGTGACGAGTTTTTTCATTTTCTTTCATTGTCTTTTATCACAAATTTATAAAAAATTCTTCGGTGTTATAACTACGCGTGTTAATATACCTGTTGGATAAACTGATAATAATTATCATTTTAACATTTTTAACACGTATTAACAAGATTAACCACATTTTATATTCAATCTAAACTCCTTCACTACATCACTATATTAACCAGACCTTAACACTTTCATTAACATTAACCACAATATTTCCATTCATTTTTAACTTCTTTCACTAAATCACTATGTTAGTTAACGCCGCCGCTAACCTCACCTGGCGTGTCAATTAACCGCAGGTAAGGTGGCCGCTACACCTGTCGCATATGTGGTAGGAGGAAGAGGGGGAGGAGGAGGAGGAAGAAGAAATGGGAAGAATGGGAAGGAAGTGGGGGGGGTAAAAGAAGAGAAAGGGGGAAGAAGAGAAGTGGAAGGGGAAGATAGAGGAGAGGAAGAGGAGGTATAGGGGAGAGGGGGAAGAAGATGAAGAGGAAAGTAGGATATCAATTATATATTCGTGTTATAGCTCATATAAATTATAATGTGGGTAGGTTAATTATATCCCTATAATGTTAATATTATATGGGTGATGATTAAGTAGGGTAAATTGTTATATTAAGAGAGAGAGAGAGAGAGTATATCATATACTCAATACTATATATTTTGTCACATCTATATTTTACTGATATATAGAATCAATTTAATTATAATTATTTTAAGGTAATTTTAGTATTTTTAAAGTAATCGAATTTATTTTCTTGTTTTGTTTACTTTAAGGTAATTAAGTAAACATCGTTGATTTAAAGGTTATGAGTTTGTGAGGAACAGTGATGGGGTCTTGTGAGTAATGAGTCAATGAGGAACAGTATGGGTCTTGTGAGTAATGAGTCAATGAGGTACAGTGATGGGGATCTTGTAATGTGAGTCAATGAGGCTGATGAGGGGTCTTGTGAGTAATGAGTCAATGAGTACAGTGATGGGGATCTTGTGATGTTGAGTCAATGAGGTACAGTGATGGGGTCCTTGTGATAATGAGTCAATGAGGAACAGTGATGGGGTCTTGTGAGTAATGAGTCAATGAGGTACAGTGGGGGGTCTTGTAGTAATGAGTCAATGAGGTACAGTGATGGGGTCTTGTGAGTAATGAGTCAATGAGGTACAGTGATGGGGTCTTGTGAGTAATGAGGTACAGTGATGGGGTCTTGTGAGTAATGAGTCAATGAGGTACAGTGATGGGGGTCTTGTGAGTAATGAGGAACAGTGATGGGGGTCTTGTGAGTAATGAGTCAATGAGGTGATGTTTAGAGGAACAGTGATGGGGGTCTAGATGTTGTTGGTTGTTATGAGTTGTGAGCCAATGATGAGGTTATTTATAAAAATGAACTCAAGTGTTGATTTGTATATGAGAAATTACTAAAAAAATAAGGAGTTATTTTAGAAATTACTCAAAAAATAAGGTGTTATATTAGAAATTACTCAAAAATAAAAGTTATATTAGAAATTACCAAAAAAATAACGAGTTGTAGTGGAAATAGCTAAAAAAAAACTACAATATATAAACATGAAAAAATTAGTAAAAAAATAAGATTATATTTATTAAATCTTAAAAGTTGTAGTTGTTGTAGTTAAAAATTTTGTAGTTGTTGTTATTGTTGTAGTTGTTGTTATTGTTGTTGTAGTTGTTGTTGTTGTTGTAGTTGTTACTGTTGTTGTTGTAGTTATGTTTGTTGTGTTATAAGTTAAATACATATAAACAATACACACGAAAGCTTACCAAAAGACACCTAGTCATTAGTAAGAGGCAGGAGTACTTGACACTTCTTATATAATGTCACAAATATATTATTGTATTTTGAAATTAATCTAAATAAATACATGATCTACAGAGCTGTATTTATTTATTATTTAGTTGTGTATTATTATTGTTATTATTATTGTTATTATTATTGTCATTATTATTATTATTATTATTGTTATTGTCATTAATATTATTTATTATTATTATTATTATTATTAATTTATTACGACTACTAGTACTATTATTATTGTTACTGTTATTATTACTATTACTATTACTATTATTTTCATTGTTATTATTATTGTCATTGGTATTATTATTATTATTATTTATTAAAGCAACATAATTTGTTTTAATTATTTATGACATTTTTGCCAATGTCGTACACAGTAAAAAAATTAATAGTGATAACATCATTTTTATTCAAGTTTCTCTGCATAAATTCCAGCCATTTAAACCTTTCTTCTTTTGGCCAGCGTCGCACACGGTAAAAAAATGTACGATAGAATTTATTTTGTTTGTCTTTTTTCGTTAAGTAAAAACTCACCATAAAATACATTCTCACGTGAAAATAATCCAGGTAATGACACCTTTTGGACCAGGTATTACAGGTGAGCAGAGACATATTAGTTATCAGTAATAGTGAGATAATGTCAACAACACAACCCCGCAACAACACACAACACAAACTTAATACAAAAAACACAACACAACCTCAACTCCAACACATCATCACTACAACAACTCATCACATCACTACAACACATCACAACACAACACGTCCCTCACCTGAGTTAGCACAGAAGGCGGACATATTGCCAATGGACGAGTTATTATTATTGTTATTTTCCTTCCACTGGTCCTGCTGTGTTGAGTACGTGTAGCTGGTCATTTTGGCGAGGAACGCGGGTATTTTGGCGGGGAACGCGGGTATTTTGGCGGGGAACGCGGGTATTTTGGCGGGTAAGGTAGTAGTTTTGGCGGGCAGGGTAGTTCTGGCCGCTCTCACCAGGGGTCAGCGGCGCCTGCATGGAGGAGTCTCAAGGCGCGGTTTCCAGGCCACCAATCCACACTGAATGGCGGTTTAAATCACTCGCTAGGCGTTTATTATTGCGTCTCACCGCCCCCAGGCTGCCATTAGAGGGTGGAGAATACTACCCGTTTCGTATCGGCGGCAGGAAAGATGGTCAGTATTACTTTAGGACACAATGATGGCTCAAGATCACTGAGGGTCAACACTAGGGCGACCGAGGGTCTTATCAGAGGGGGGTAAGAGCAGTCAAGTCAAGAAGCTGTGCACCACCAAACGGCCAAGACAAATATGGCCGATTGCTAGACAGTGACTTTTACAATACAGCCACGCTTAACAGCACGCCGATGAATACCAAATCACCTTAAGCGATTCTTTCCCAGTAAGGGCGAGTTTATAATTGAACAAAGGGATGTAAGAGCCTTCGTGAGTGAACAATAGAAAAATCAGGCGGGCTTACCAACGCCCGTACGCGTATGACGACTCAACGTGAATGGCCCGCGCTGATTGGTCCAAGTGAATCCGGTAGGTGGAGTCCAGGCTGAAATTACCTATGAGTTGCAAGATTGTGTTATTTTACCTTAGTTCATCATATACCTTTCGTTTTTACAGGTTCTTTTGGCCATTTTTGTAGCATGATTATTGTTCGGATCAGTTCTTAAGTTACATATTTTATATCGCTTATGTTAATTTGTTGATATCAGTAGAGGGAATAGTTGTAATACATCTGGCGGCGGCGATAACTTGGTGTGAGTGAGATAATGGTATGTAACGTTGCCACAATCACCTGTTCCAACTCAAAACTGCCCCCACAATCAGATATATCTCCCATTATTCCTGTGTTTCCATCATTCTTCTCTTATCTCTTCGTGTTATCTCACGCTGAAAATAACTCTAATCATGGAAGAAATAAGGTCAAGCGATTTTACTTCGAAGTTTCGAGAGCCAACGAATCCACAAGTAAAAAAAAAAGGGGGGACTCACGAAGCTTCAGAGTCGTGTGGTTCGAGCTCCACGCCCCAAGGTACGTCAGTTGAACTAATATCCCTTCACAATGGACTTCCGGTTCGTTTGGGCGTGTGTCTTTACAAGGTTTGTTTTATGAGTCGACTGCCGCTGGATGAGACAATGGCGCCACGTATTACCCTGTTTCTTCACGACGACCAGCCGGAAATGAGAGGGGGGGTGGGGGGGAAGGGTGACGGCCTGTGGAGGAAGGGGGTGAAGGGTGACGGCCTGTGGAGGAAGGGGAAGGTGACAGTATAGTGGGGTGAGGACAGCATGGAGGGGTGGGGTGACAGCATGGAGGTGAGGGGAGGAGGGGTGACAGCATGGAGGGGATGACAGCATGGAAGGGGTGAAGGCAGCATGGAGGTGACAGCATGGAGGGGTGTGGGACAGCATGGGAGGTGTGGGGTGACACATGAAGGTGTAAGGTGACAGCATGGAGGGGTGTAGGGTGACAGCATGGGGGAAAGGTGACAGCATGGAGGGGTGGGGTGACAGCATGGAAGGGGTGTGGGACAGAGGAGGGGTAGGATGACAGCATGGAGGGGTGTAGGGTGACAGCATGGAGGGGTGTAGGGTGACAGCATGAGGGGTGAGGTGACAGCATGGAGGGGTGAGAGGACAGCATGGAGGGGTGTAGGTGACAGCATGGAGGGGGTGACAGCATGGAGGGGTGGGGTGACAGCATGGAGGGGTGTAGGGGTGACAGCATGGAGGAGCATGGAGGGTGACAGCATGAGGGTGTAGGGTGACAGCATGGAGGGGTGTAGGGGTGACAGCATGGAGGTGTAGGTGACAGCATGGAGGTGTAGGGTGACAGCATGGAGGGGTGTAGGTGACAGCATGAGGTGTAGTGACAGCATGGAGGTAGGGTGACAGCATGGAGGGGTGTAGGGTGACAGCATGGAGGGTGTGGGTGACAGCATGGAGGGTGTAGGGTGACAGCATGGAGGGGTGTAGGGTGACAGCATGGATGGGGTGTAGGCATGGATGGGGTGGGAGACAGCATGGATGTAGGGTGACAGCATGGAAGGGGTGGGTGACAGCATGGGAGGGGTGGGTGACAGCATGGAGGGGTGTAGGGGTGACAGCATGGAGGGGTGTAGGGTGACAGCATGGAGGGGTGTAGGGTGACAGCATGGAGGGTGTAGGGGTGACAGCATGGAGGGGTATAGGGTGACAGCATGGAGGGGGTGTAGGGTGACAGCATGGAGGGGTGTAGGGGTGACAGCATGGAGGGGTGTAGGGTGACAGCATGGAGGGGTGTAGGGGTGACAGCATGGAGGGGTGTGGTGACAGCATGGAGGGGTGTAGGGTGACAGCATGGAGGTGTAGGGGTGACAGCATGGAGGGGGTGGGGTGACAGCATGAGGGGTGTAGGGGTGACAGCATGGAGGGGTGTAGGGTGACAGCATGGAGGGGTGTAGGGTGACAGCATGGAGGGGTGAGGGGTGACAGCATGGAGGGGTGTAGGGTGACAGCATGGAGGGGTGTAGGGTGACAGCATGGAGGGGGTGTAGGGGTGACAGCATGGAGGGGTATAGGGTGACAGCATGGAGGGGTGTAGGATGACAGCACGGAGGTGATAACATAATTATAAAGATGCGAGAAGAAGAGGCTAATAAACAAGGGGTAATGAATAGGTGATGATGATGAACGAAAACAAGAGAATTGATAGAAAAGTTAAAAAAAAATTCTAGAGAGAGAGAGAGAAGAAGAGAGAGAGAGAGAGAGAGAGAGGAGTGGAAGAAGAGAGGAGAAGGAGAAGAGATAGGAAAAAAGACATTAAATTTAATAAATATACAAGGAGAGTGTAACCGGTATAGGAATGACAGACAGACAGAGATAAACAGACAGACAGACAGACAGTGTTAAACAGACATATAGATACATAGACAGACAGACAGAGATAAGCAGACAGACAGACAGACAAAGTTAAACAGACGGACAGACAAGAATGACCAAGAAGAGTAATCGATACGTCGTCCTCTTGATAGTTAAGTGACATCATAGGGGCTGACATCAGTCACATCAAAGTATCTGACATCAGTTGTATAGAATGGACTTTGGAGACCCGGGTACAGACACAGTGAACCCGGGTACAGACACAGTGAACCCGGGTACAGACACAGGACCCGGGTACAAATGAGGAACCTGTACAGACACAGTGAACCTCAGACACAGTGAACTGGGCACAAATCACAGGAACCTGGTTCAGACACAGAACCCAGGAGCAGACACAGTGAACCCGGTACCATACAATGAACCCGGGTACAGACAGTGAACCTGGTACAGACACAGTGAACCCGGGTACAGACACACAGTGAACTCGGGTACAGACACACAGGGACCTGGGCACAGACACAGTGAACCTGGGTACTCATACAATGAACCCGGGTACAGACACAGTGAACCCGGGTACAGACACAGTGAACCTGTACAAACACAGTGAACCCGGGTACAGACGCAGTGAACCTGGGTACAGACACAGTGAACTCGGTTACAGACACAGTGAACCGGACACACACACACACACACACAATGAACCCGGACACACACACGCACATACATAACTCAGACACACACACACACACACACACACAGTGAACCCGGACACAAACACACACGCACACACACAACCTGACACACAAACACACGCACACACAGAGAACCTGGACACACACACACACACACACGCACACAGTGAACCCGACACACACACACACACACACGCACACACACAGAACCTCGGGTTCTGGAAAATCTTATACCATGGCCACAGACTTCCTCAGTGACCGACGCCAAGCTGTACGCTTCCGAGGGGCTGTCTCCACCTTCAGTCACTACCTGTGGCGTCCCCCAAGGCACCAAGATGGGACCACTCTGCTTCCTTATGCTCATCAATGATGCCCTAAGAGAAGCCCCTGCTCGCTGGAAATATGTCGACGACTCCACCATTGGGATCAGCGTCAACAATTCTGCTCCCCAACTATACCGCCCTTCAGGATTTATTGAACAGTCTCCAAAATTGGGCCACCAACAACCATGTCACCATCAACCATACAAGACCATGGTTATGCACATCAACCCTCCTCCGACATTGTCCCACCTCCTTCCATTACTCTAGGTCCGAACACACTCCAGGTTGTAGATTCCACGAAGCCCTCGGCGTCACCATAGACAAGAAACTAAATTAGAAACCACACGTCATTGAAGCTCAAATCCTCCAGTTTCCGCCTCCACCTCCTCCGCCGACTCGTCCTCAGAGTTCCTGCACCGAGCTCCTCAGTGTTTACACAACATTCATACTTCCCAAGCTCACCTATGCCTCCCCACCTGGTCTTCCTCCTAAATGCCACACAACGTAAACACCTAGAAAGTGCAAAGAGGGCATGCAAGATTATTCTCTCCCTTCCTACTCCACATATCAAAGCGCTCAACACATTGACCCTTTGACTCTCACTGACCATCACCACGACCTCATCTGCAAATTTGGTAAGGCTTCTACACCATCCTCGACACCGGCTCCTACTACCACCTGAGATCCCTAGCCCGAGAATTGCTGTTCGACACCACAACCGCATCCAGCCCATACGTGCACGAACTGATCGCTATAAGAACAGCCCAGTCCCAACCATTGTAAAAATTATCAATAACTTGTAATAAATCAGTGTATTCATTCCAGTAAACACTGCTCCTTGCACTGTCACTATGTTGAAATGAACTGTAGTTTGAGCTTTTCCCATCTAGTTATTATATGTCTTATTTGTGTCACTTATGTTACTTGTATTATTTGTAATTCGTAACCCATTCCCCAAATATGTAACTGTATATTTTCAGCCTACGCCAAGTTCTTTCAATAAACCGTTAATTATAAATATTATTATATAGAACCCGGCACACACACACACACACACACACACACACACACACACACACACACACACACACACACACACACAGAACCCGGACACAGCGAACCCGGACACACACACACGCACGCACAAGAGAACCCGGACACACACACACGCACACACAAGCCGGACACATCAACACACACACACAGAACACAGACACACACACACACACAAAAAGACGGACACACACACGCACACACAGAACTCGGACACACACACACACACACACATACCCACACAGTGAACCTGACACACACACACACACAACCCGGACACACACACACAACTCGGACACAGACACGTACAGACGCTATATCACGATGTCTGAGAAGCGACGCACGAACATTGGAAAATTACATCAGTGTAGCCAATGTTAATGTAACCCACGACCTAACCCTCTCACGCAGGGGGTGTGTGTGTGTGTGAGTGTGATAGTGGGTGGGTAGTGTGTGTGTGTGTGTGTGTGTGTGTGTGTGTGTGTGATAGATAGTGGGTGGGTATTGTGTGTGTGTGGGGAGTGAAAGAGAGAGAGAAAGAGTGGGCGGGCTCTCTCTCTCTCTCTCTCTCTCGTATCAACCTGTACATCACGGTGGTACAGGTACAATACATGTTATAATAAACACCGACTTGTCTTCATAACGCCCTCAGGTGATTCGACAACCCCAGGGTCTTTAAGCTCCGTTTACCTATGCTCTTAGTTACCTGTATACAAGACAGTGAGCTTTAAATATTGCCTGATTTTATTTTGAAGATTTACAACTCCTAGCTTATTTAACCTGATTATTAAATACCTGGGGGTTAGGTTAGGTTAGGTTAAATGAAGTGGAGTAGTTAAATCTCCAACTGATCTATCTTATCTATTATCTTTAAAGGTTAGGTTAGGTTAGGTTAGGTTAGGTAGGTAGGTAGGTTAGGTTAGGTTAGGTTAGGTTAGGTTAGGTTAGGTTAGGTAGGTTAGGTTAGGTTAGGTTAGGTTAGGTTAGGTTAGGTTTGGTCAGTGTTCAGACTAACTCAGCAAGAAGGACCAGGTCTTAGTGTGCTTCACGAGGAAACACATTTACAACATTTGAGGGAGAAATATGTTCAGACTAACTCAGCAAGAAGGACCAGGTCTTAGTGTGCTTCACGAGGAAACACATTTACAACATTTGAGGGAGAAATATGTTTATTCCTTAAGTAATATGTAAACTAATCCACAATTGTTCTTCACGCGGCGTCTGGAACTATCGCTGACGTTGATCTGTTAACACGCCTTCATCCGCCCACGCCCATGTGCTCCTCCTTGCTGACGCCCACGCTGACGCTCATTACATACTATGCTGACCTCCTTGCCCCTGTCTACAGTATTACACTTTCTTGCCCACGACTACTGTATTAATGTCTTGCCCACGACCTAACCTAACCTAACCTAATCGACTTACCAGTATATACGAATGATACGACCCAACACCACATTAACTTTAACCAACCCTTACGCCAACCTGCACGCACCCTTACGCACCACGACCCCCACGCCCACAATGTAACGAAAAGATTCCCAGAGATGGACAGCACTATAGTCACGTTACACACACGACACACACGTACACACACATACATACACACACGACACACACGTACACACACATACATACACACACATACACCCACGTACACACGGACTGATATACAGTTAGGTCACGTACACAACCCTCCATAGAGGTAAACAGTCGTCACCCTAACTACCATTCAAGCTTTCACCCTAACATACTTTCACTTTAACAAGCTGTGTCATCCTAACAAACTTTCACTCAAACAAGCTTTCACTCTAACAAGCTTTGTCACCCTAACAAGCTGTCACTCTAACAGACTGTCACCCTAACTAGTTTTCACCCTAACAAGTTTTCACCAACAAGCTTTTATTCTACCGAGCTGTCACCGTAACCAGCTTTCACCCTTGCAAGTTTTCACCCTAACAAGATTTCACCCTAACAAGCTGCTGTGTCACCCTTGCAAGCTTTCACCCTAACAAGCTTTCACCCTAAAAAGCTGCTGTGTCACCCTAACAAACTGCCCCCCCCTAACTATTGTACAAGTGTCACACGGGTTATCAGTCAACAGCTGCTTTGTCGTGTGTGTGTATGTGTCACTCGCCTCACCTTCCTATACCTGTATGTCACCTGGGCTGCTGCTCGTTAATAGCCGGGACCCTTGACAACCCCCTTAATTTAACCTGACTTAATGTAACCTAACCCAAACTAAATATAACCTAACCTAACCCAATCTAACCTCTACGTGACAGGGACGAGGAAAGAGGTTGGCTGAGAGAGAGAGAGAGAGAGAGAGAGAGAGAGAGAGAGAGAGAGAGACGTAGTTGATTTTATCTGCCCATCTATAATGCATTAACACCCCTCACCTCCACCCACCTCCCCCACACGTCCACACACTTCACTATCTAACACGTAACTTCATTAGCTGAGGAACATTTTGATGACCTTTTGATATGTGATTTTTTGGTGTGTAAACTTTTGATGTGCGAATTCATTTATGTACGAATTTCTTATGTGTGAATTTTCTTATGTGTGAATTTTTTTATGTACGAATTTTTTGTCCGAATTTTTTGATGTACGAATATTTGATGTACGAATTTTTGATGTGCGAATTTTTTATGTACGAATTCATTTATGTGCAAATTTCTTATGTACGAGTTTTTATATGTGAAGTTTTGACATGTACGTTTTCAGTGGATGCACTTTATATATGCGAAGTCTTAGTAGTGAACCTTTCATATGTGAACTTCTTAAAGGTTGACTTAGGCCTATTATGTAAACCCTTAATAGGCCTATGTGAAGTTTTACGGGGTTAACTCTTAATATATGATGTTTTAGGGAGTTAAATAGTGAAATGTAAACTCTTAATTTGTGACTAAGAAAATAATTATTAAATATAACTGAACTCATAAGAACTAGCAGGTTTAAATAAAATAACTTCAATAACGTCTTTCGTGTAAATAACATCAACAAATCTTTCTTGTAAATAAAGTAAATACAACTACATTTTTAGGGTAAATTCAGTGAGTTAAGACAAACAACCGCTCAAGCGTAAACCCCAACGACCTAGATAGCAGGTAGTGAAGGCGGGGGAGAGTGAGTCACGATGTCGCATGATCGTCCCATAATTCACCTCAAGTTGTGAAATTCTAAGAGAGAGAAGCCGACACTTGGCTTCATTACTTTACGTTGCATAAGGAGGCGGCTTCGTTATCGTCTCTGCATCATTATTGCGGAGGTGGTGTTGAAAGTCGCCTCCAGCGTCCATGAGATTGAGAAATAGAGAGACAGAGAGACAGAGAGAGAGATAAAAAAAAAGGGAATTGATTGTCTGAACGTGGTGTGGTGTCCGGTCTTTACTACTGCTATTCTCGAAAGATCCCTACGGTAAATTTCACCCTTCTTATCTCGCTTTGTTAAAATGTGTTTTTATTCGGCTCATTTAAGTTAACGATGCATATTTAGCCGTTAAATTGACGTGATAACAATAGTGAGTTTTTTTTACCCTTAACTACATGTGTTCTCGGGCCCACAGATGGCGAGGGAAAGGAAAATAAGTCGTGAATGCTCGAGGCTACAGACCCCGCAGGTCGAGGCAGCCATACCTCACCCGCCCGCCCCGTTAAAACTGTCACGGACGGGAGAGGGGGGGAGCTCCTCACGGCGGCTGTAATTGGTCGCTCACGCAGCCACCCGGCCAATCAGCGTTAGCGTTGCAAGTGGCGGGGAGTCATTCTTTTGGCGCACTCAACCACGACGGAGACAAAGGGGGAGGGTGGGCGGGCGCCATCTTGCCAAAAGAAACTACCATTTTCACGCAGTCCTTGGCTTTACCGGCGATGACTCCTTGGCCTCACACACACACTCGCTGAGTCAACTCCCCCGTGTTTATCAATAGGTGAAGTAGTTCTTAAGGTACATTTTCTCTCATATCTGGGTTAAGGTGCCATCATTAGTGTCTCTCAATAGATGCCGATGTCTTTGTGTTTTTGTGGTACATTTCTCTTCCAGTCCAGTTTATATACCACCATTATGACGTTCCTATCACCAGGGAATAACTGTACCTATACTTAACCTGAACAAATACTTTTAACAAAATAAACTTTTGTACTTACACCTGAAATTATATATTTTTAAATCATTACCTGAGAAAACTTTTGTATTAACGCTTATAATTATACTTTTACCTATAACTAAATTATACTTTCTCAAAATACCTATAAACAAACTTTTACTGATAACTAAAAAAATACTGTCTCATAACACCGATATATACCTATTAATACTTTTACTAATAATAAAATATACTTTCCAAATATAAATCTACTACTTTCACCCTTAATAAGATAACCTAGTGTACTAAAGCACTTGGCAAGGTGAAACTCCTTTATGACGTGCGTAAGTTATTCCTCCTGGTCACGAGTTACTAAAGTTCTAGTGTTTTGTCTCTTAACATTCGTATCCTGGAGAACTGTTAAGAGATAGGTGCGTAGAGACTTGTTGTTTAATCTTTTGACATCATATTCACACAGCCATACTCATCCACCACCAGAGAGTCACCCAGAGTCATCCACACTCATTCATTAACAGGGAATCATTTACAACCACTGAGTATGTCATCACGGAATGTCACCCAGCAGTCATCCACTTTCATTCATACTCGTCTACCAGCATTCGCATTCATCCATCAGCACCTATACTCACCCACCAGCACCCACACTCACCCATCAGCGTCCATACTCGCCTACCGACACCCACACTCACCCACCACCACCCACACTCACCCACCACCACCCACACTCACCCACCACCACCTACACTCACCCACCACCACCCACACCACACTCACCCACCACCACCCCACACTCCACCCACACCACCACCACACTCACCCACACCACCACCACACTCCCCCACCACCCACTCACCCACCCCACACCACCATTCACCACACCCACCACCCACCACCACACCCCACCCACCACCACCACTCACCCCCACAACACCACACTCACCCACCACCACCCACACCCACACCCACACCACACTCCACCCACACCACCCACCACCACCCCCACCACCACCACTCACACTCACCCACACACACTCACCCACACCGCCTCACCCACTACACTCACCCACCACCACCCACCACCACCACCTCCACCACCCACACTCACCCACCACCACCACTCACCCACCACCACCCCACCACCCTGCTTACTCACCCACCCACCACCCTACACCACCCACCACCACCTACACTCACCCACCACCACCCACACCCACACCAGCCACCACTCACCCCACCACCCCACACTCACCCACACACCACCACCACACTCACTCACCCCACACCACCACCACATACACTCACCCACCACCAACACCACCCACCACCACCCACACTCACCCACCACCCACACTCACCCACCACCACCACCCACCCCACCACCCACACCACCCACCACCACCCTCACACCACCACTCACCCACACCACCCACCACCCACTCCACCACCACCACACTACACTCACCCACCACCACCCACACTCACCCACCACCCACACTCACCCACCACCACCACACCCACACCACCACCACCTCACCCACCACCACCACACTCCACCCACCACCACCCACCCCACACCACCACCACACCCACCCACTACACCCCCCACCACCCACACTCACCCACCACCACCCACCCACCACCACACTCCACCCACCACCCAACTCACCACACCACACCCACTCTGCTTACACCACCACACCACCCACACCACCACCACACTCACCCACACCACCACCACTCCCACCACCACTCACCCACCACCACCCACACCACCCACACACCACCCACCCCTCACCCACCCACCCACCTCACCCACCACCACACCACCACCACCCCCACACCCACCACCACACTCACCCATTCACCACCCACACTCACCCACCACCACCCAAACTCACCCACCACCATCCCACTCACCACCATCCACACCTCGCCACACCCACCACCACCCACACTCACCCACCACCACCCTCACTCACCCACCAACACCCGCCTCACCCACCACCACCCACACTCACTCACCCACCACACACCAACCCACACTCACCCACCACCATCCACACACTCACCCACCACCACCCACACTCACCCACCACCACCCAAACTCACCCACCACCAACCCACACTCACCCACCACCATCCACACTCACCCACCACCATCTCTCACTCACCCAATTAACACCACTCTCACCCACCACCACCCACACTCACTCACCCACCACCACCCACACTCACTCACTCACCCACCACCACCCACACTCACCCACACACACACACTGGCAGTAAAGAGTTCTCATCAACCTACTTCTCTACTGCAGAAGGCAAAAATTACGACTGTTGGCCTGGCGTCTCCACCTCCGTGACACACAATGAGGGGAAGAAGAGGGCAATATGGGCAAGAATGCTTCATCCACTACCTACCTGAAATACTAAAATCCTCCATTATGCCTCTGTGATATCGTTCTAGTGGCTAGAGACCAAAAAACACTCTTGGAAGGTATCGTATGTAAACAAACTTGAGTGTAGCGTCTGTGGCTTTTGTCTTTGGCCCTGGAATCCATTTTTTAGGAGTTGCGGGGTAACGATGATAAGATAACAAAAAAGTGTTGTAATTACAGGTGGTGTTATTAAGGGTCTGTCTTGTGTACTACGCAGTGTGTGTGTGTGTGTGTGTGTGTGTAGGTATTTTGT